>NC_049170.1:103136620-103236620 GCF_009769625.2 Cygnus olor | reverse complement strand
ACCTCACTTAGGGATATGACACAGCTGAAGGAGTTCTTTATTTCCCTATATACTCTTTCCTATGATTGTGAAATAGTACCATAAAACTTGAAAGCCCTGGAAACAATAATTTCTACGATATTATCATACCTTTACAAAACCCAAATAGTAGTTTCAACTCTCCAAGCTATTGCATGGTGAACTAACTCATTATATTTTAATGATAAATACAAGGATAAAGTTACAAAATAATAATAATAATAATTATAATTATAATAATAATTATTATTATTATTAATGTTTGGATTATGTATAGGACTCTGTATATCCCATTTTGAATAGTCGTAAAATGCATTAGAGGATTTAATGCATTTAAAATGTGTGTATCTGTAAAGAGTGTGGAAGATTAGCTTCTGTCTCTTTTAAATTTATTTTTGTATCTATATTCTTGCTTTGACTTTTATGATATACATAACCTCAAACAGTGAGTATTTATTCCACCTGAAGAGAGGACCTCTCCACAAGCAACCTGGAATATTTAATAAATAATTTCATTGATGGCCTGGATAATGCAGTGTCATAGTTTGCCTGATCATTGACCCTGTAAGTGCATAACACTAAGTGAGCAGGTTCAAATGTCCTGCAACAAGCAAAGAAGCCTTTAAATGCACTCAGGCCTGCTGGTAAGCTTGCACTGATAAAAAGGTCTTCAGGGGCTTCAGTCGAGGGAGTTGCTTTTCAGTGCCACTACTGAAAATAAGGTGACTCTCGAAGTGCAGGAAAGTCTAGAAACCACAAATCCCAATCATATATTCCTGATTTCTCTGTTGGAAACAGGGAGATGGAAGTGGGGGAACTAGTTTATTCCTGGACTTTGTTATGAAGTCAAAAATGGTTAGTGTCTGGCCAAGGGCACACCCATCTAGATATAACAATTATGAAGTACACTTTCATTGTTTCAATCCTCATTCTATCTACTCAAATTGTTCTAAGAGATAAATAGAATTGGATTTATTTTTTTGGAAGCCATTGTTTTGCTTCAGTTTCCTGCATGTAAAAATAATCCTAAGACCCCAAAGCCAAATAAAGTTGCTGATTCATAATTCATAAGCATTTTGCTTCTGCAAAACTCATATAACTGTGGGACTACATTATGGGGTACATTTTCAGAAAAATTTCAATGAGTTATAACCCAGAGATTCAGTTGGACAATCAAAGGTAAAACAACAGGAAATAATTAGATCCAGTTTCTATTCCTTATGCTGAGGAAAATCAACCCATAAACTTCTAGGCAGAATGAAGAGTAGGGGTGATTTTTGACTTATTCAATATCTTTTTTCCCTGGTGTAAAGTCAAAATAATTCCATTAGCTTTATTGGACTTCTCCTTCTTTTCACAGAATCATAGAATTGTCTAGGTTGGAAGAGACCTCCAAGATCATCTAGTCCAACCTCTGACCTAACACTAACAAGTCCTTCACTAAACCATATCACTAAGCTCAACATCTAAACATCTTTTAAAGACCTCCAGGGATGGCGACTCAACCATTTCCCTGGGCAGCCCATTCCAGCGCCTAACAACCCTTTCAGTAAACAAGTTTTTCCTAATATCCAACCTAAACCTCCCCTGGCACAACTTTAGCCCATTCCCCCTTTTCTTGTATTGCTACTACAGCAGGTCAAAATACAAAATCAGTATAGAGCTACCAGCCATCATTTTCAAGCCTTAGTTTTCCTGTGGTTACCAATGATATGTTTATATGATGTTATGCATAGATTAGATGAGATCACACTGTATAATGAAGGTAGGTAAAAGAATGTTCTTCACCTAGATATGTTTGGAAAATAAATAAATAAATAGGGGCTACTTAAGATTGTTTTTTATTCTTTCACTGATATAGAAGTTTAAAAATGTTAGTATTGGATTTGTTCTCATTAACAAATAAATTGAATCATTATCCTTGAAAGATTTTGTTTTAAAAACAAATGTGATTTCTGCTATTATTGTTTCTGTCTTTCCTAACATTATATTTGTGTTGTGACACTGTTAAAGCTTTTGTGTTCATTTCTGACTATATTCTTTCACTATTTTTTTAGAATTTTGTTGAAAAACAGCTTGTACTAGGTTTTCACAATTTGAAATGATGATTTGATATCACATTACTCAGTAAAACCTTATTTTACCTTTATTTTTTCTGATTTTGAATTTGTTTGTTTGTAGAGTTTCACTCTTGGTTGAAATATTTTTTCCCTAATATGATCTGTCAATTGTTTTGTGATATTTCTGGATATGATATTTTATGTAATATGTTATTACAAGGCATCATATATATATCATATTCTTACATAGGTAACAGTCAGAGAAGGAGTTGGAAGTCTCTCCATGTTGCTTTGTTCTCATCAGCTTGAATGAGGTCTTCAGGTCCACAACCACCATCAACAACCAAGCTTTAAGACCAGTCATTTTGTCTTGTAAAACAAACCTACCCATCTCTATCACTTCTCTTTCTTTCTAGGCCTAAGCTACTATACCTTAACCTTTACTCTGTCACAGACTTTCAGGATGGATGAAGCACTGGAACAGGTTGCCCGGAGAAATTGTGGATGCCCCATCCCTGGAAGTGTTTAAATCTAGGTTGGATGGGGCCCTGGGCAACTTAGTCTAGTGGAAGTTGTCCCTGCCCATGACAGAGGGATTGGAATTAGATGATCTTTAAGGTCCCTTTCAACCCAAACCATTCTGTGATTCTATGAATGATTGCTACAGTGCACCTGCTGTTATGGTATGTCAGTGTCATCAAATCACTCATCAAACACTACGCTAATAATGGGATCTATTTCCTTTTGCTGAAAAAGATCAAACGCATTGTAGCAGTGATAGCTGCCAGGTGTAGCCTGCAACCGTCATAGCCCTGAGCAGGGCAGGAATAGGCAGCCTTGGCTGGGTAGGTCTGGATTTGAGTGCCATTCACCAGCTATGCATGACTAGGGCTTCACATTGCAGAGGTACAAAGATATCTCCTGTGCATTTAGAGCGTTCACTTTTCACATCCATAAAGTCCTGTGTAATGGAAGTAAACTTGGTGTCTCCTGACAGGGAAAAATGCCCAAGATTTGGAGAAATGCCTTTCTGGAGAGGTTACTTAGAGAATAACAGAGGTCACATGGTCTAAACCCCTGCTCAAGCAGGACCATCCAAAGCAGGTTGCCCAGCACCATGTCCAGCCAGCTTTTAAAGATCTCCAATGAGGGAGACTCCACAACCTCTCTGAGCAGCCTGTGCTACTGCTTAGTCAACCACATAGCAAAGAAGTGCTTCCTGCTGTTCACATGGAAGCACATGTGCTTCAGTTTTTGCCTGCTTATTCTTGTTCTGTCACTGGACACCACTGAAAAGAGCCTGGCTCCATCTTCTTTGTACCCTCCCTTCAGGAATTTACACATCTTGATGAAATCCCGCTAAACCTCCTCTTCTTCAGGATGAACAGCCTGGACAGATACAGTTCCTCAGTTTCTGAGTGTATCAGATTATCTTTTATTATTTTGTGTTGATCTTAGCTGTACATACGTAAGGCAGAATGTATTATTATGTATCTAATGTATTCTTATACTAAGCAGTCTCCTTTAGTAATGTTGTCTTCAGCTTTACCTAGGCTCATTACTGACTTTGAATTCTCAGATCTTTATTATAATTAATGCTGGAGGAGTAGCTCATAGCTCAACCAAAGCAGACTTTTAAGGCATGGTGTTAGGATTCAAATTTTACTGAAAACTGGAAAAAGTATTTAGATTTAAGAAAACAGAAAAGATATTAAAGATTTGACTTATTGCATTTTTTTCTCAATAAAACTGCACTTCCATATTTCCTGTCTGGTATTATTATTATTATTATTATTATTTACATAGTCAAGATTACTGTAAAAGAAAAAAAGAAAAAGTCATTTCTCTTACTTATACTTACCCAGGAGTATTAGTATGCAAGCCAAAACAGCAACTAAAGCTTCTGTACTGAGACCCATGGAATACATGAAAGCTCCATATCGACAGTAGAAGGTGTTCACTTCAGTGTTACAGTCACAGACAGTGACAGTGAGAGTATTTGTGCTCGTAAGTGGTGGGGATCCATTATCCAGAATTAATATTGGCAAATAGAAATAAAACTGTTCTTGTCTACTGAAACCACTTTTTGCTGTGAAAATTCCAGCTGTGTTATCTAGAAGATAATTTTTGTACATGATATGCATTTATCACAATAAACAATAATAATAAACAATAAAAACAATAACAATAAAAATCCAGTGGAATACGTCCTATTTAAAAACAATGGTACTGTTCAACATTAGCAAAGTTAAGAAAGTAAAGCCAGTCATGGACATGTGATCTTTTCTTGTGTCAACAGTGAAGAATTGCATTTGTTTTGTCATATGTGTTCCAGGTTCAATAATAAAAATTGACCTTAAAGTTGTTTTAATGTTTGCAGCTAAAAAATTCCACTTTGTACAGTATCTGATACCTGCTCAGGCCAATTAATTGGTTCTTATAATGGTTCAATGCAACCAGCTGTTAACAATCCAGCAGTTCACAGATGAAATATAGACAGTTTACCAATCCAAAAACTCCAAAAATGTGCCTGACAGCACACAGAGAAAGCAGGTAAAAAGTAAAAGAAGAGAAAGCAAGAAAAAAAAGTCCAGTGAAATAGTCTTTTATTTCTTTCCATGATAGAAAACTGGAGCTAGCTTAGCACCTATTATCTATAGGAGTGAAAAGTTGCTAGTCTTTCACCTTGCTTTAACTAGTAGTGTTTAGGAATCAGTTCTGTATAAAACCCAATAAACAGCTTAAGTACAGACCCTTCTGAACCCCTTATCAACTAATTATAATCTGAAATTTAGCTCACTGGAAAACAAATTAAGCCTACTGAAATCTATGCACAAAGAAAAAAAAATTATATGTCAGGATATTTTATCATGGCAGGATGAATTACCGCATGTGTTCATACATGCACATAAAAAAACCAAACCAAACCAAACCAAACAACCCCCACCACATTTCTACCATTATATGTATAGCATATGTATCCAAAGTCTACTGAAGTTAACTCCCTCATATTTAAGTCTTTCCGTGTTTCTTAGTCATAGTTCAGAGGACAATTGTGAGATAAAAGGCTCCAGATCTTTAGACTCACTTTTCCTCTTGCCTAGTACTATCCCAAATCACCCAGCCATTTGTGTGAAATGCAGCAGAAAGGTAGAGAGTGAAGGCTGAGCATATGGTGCTGGAAAAGATTTTTCTTTTTTTCTTATCAATAGCCTCCAAAAGGAACTGAACATACTGCCTCGTGCATATCTTTGCTTGGACTTTGTGCAGAATGAGCAAATGTGGGAAAGGCTCATTTTACGCAATTTGACCTTAATGTAACAAGTTATCTCTTCTTGGTACTGAGTGAGAGGTTAATGAAGCTGGAAACTGAAACATATTAAAACATTGACTTTAACTTTGAAGATATTGAGAAAAGTAGTTTGCCGTTTAACATAGTCTGAACTTTCCAAAACTTACTTCCATTGATTTATTCACCTAGCCAGAAAATTCAAATAATTAGCAAAGTCAATAAGAGCAATGTGTACTTTAGCTGAGTCTGAAGAAGCTCTTCATACTTTCAGTGGACTGACTCTAAGTGGTTGCATTTCCTGCAGTTCCATCAGCAATTGAATTTACATTTTTTTGACTTGGACTGGTTTTATTTGATATCTGTGTTACTCTTTTTAAGAGTTTCAATCAATATCAGTTCTGAATAACATTAAAATACATACAGGAGACATTTATATGATGTCATCAGTAACCGATGAATGTAGTTTAAATTGTTTTAGGAAATAAGATTACTTCTCTATTAATCTGTGTTTATAATTTTGGTCTTACTGAAATGATGAAGTGACAGACTTGTACTAACAACAATCTTCTCTTTCTGGAAATCTTATTTCTTAAATGCATAGCTTTAACAATAAAGTTGGTACTTTCCACTACATCCTACATTAAGAAGATAAATTTTAAGGAATAGCAGTGCATTTTTCATCTCATATTTATTTATTTATTTTTCCTTTCCTTGATATAAAATAATCTTTTGCCATTTAGTTTATTTGACTGAAAAAAGAAAATAAACTGTTTGATATTGTCAAATTATTGTTTTGAAATGTGCCTCATGTTGTGTTCTTATAACAACATTTTCTATATAAGTGGAAATTTTTTTAAAATTGGTGATGTGAAGACCATTAGAAACATCCTTCTTTCATTAGAAAAGTCTTAAAGAGCTACATGAATGACAGTACCTTGATTATCTTTGACGGTAAAACGTGAATTGTTTGTACCTTCCTGAGCCAATGAGAAGTAAAAATGATGACTTTCTTCTGAATCATCTTTATCCACTGCACTGATGCTCTGAATTAGCTGGAAACACATATAATTGTTAAACTACAAAAGTGTTCAATGTTCCTTTAAAATGATAAAAGGACATATCAGGTATTATGCTAAACCGTTGGTGCTAGAGATGAGTTTTGTAAATACATATTGAGTGTATGTTATGTACTCACAAAGATACAGCTCTCATATCCAAACAGTCTCATTGAGACTGGTATTCTGCAAATATTCTGCTTTTATTTTTAATCTGTTTGAGATTAAAATTTGCATTAAAATCTTGAGAAAATGTAAGATTTCCTGGATCAAAAGACAAGGGGCAAATGAAGTTTTCATAAAAGAAAAAAAGCAATCATATATATAGTATTTAGTCCTTTTTTTTCTTCTCTCTCTTCCCCAACAAATTCTTCTATACAATACACATTTCCTTCCAGCCCACACACATGTTGACATCATTCAACTGATATTTTGTAGCTGCAGTAAGAGAGATATGTTGACAAGTTCATGTACTGAAGTGTTGATTTTGAATATTATAATAGATTACGGAATTTCTTGGGCATTTTTTCTCAAGAAAGTAAAATATCATTCATTTAAAAATATGTCAAAACAGATTGTCATGTGTAAGATAACATCAAAAGTAACATTTAACATTTGAAAGAATCTCTTTTATCTCTGTAAAGAAACAACTACATTATACTTAATAAATTTGAAATGTTTCTGTTAATAAAGTGCTTAAATTTCTTACTTCACCAGAAAATATTTAGTGACCTGGCCATCAGCATATAATAGTAAGTGAGGATCATTGATCATGAAGAAATCAAGCTGCTTCAAACCTACCAACTTTCAGAAAAGATAGTGTCCAATTTTAACTTGGCTTCTATTTTATCAGTCACCCCATGCCTTATTTGTACCCAAGAGACCTGCATACTCAATTTACCCCAAAAGAGAAAGCACACATATGCTACAAGAAGTACTTTAAAAGCTAAACCAGCAGTAAGTCAATACGAGTGACTACAGCCTTCCATCTGTGCTTTTGAAAACTCTTTCCTGATTAAACATTTTTTTTTTCAGTGAAAGGTCTAAGAATTCAACATGTTCTTTTCAAGCAAGCTAAGTTTGATGAAATCAGCACAGCAGTGTGCAAATTGTGGCTTACACCCTAGAAGCTTTTTATTCTTATTACTCTGTCCTTTTTATACATAAAAAATATTTCAAATCTGTATTTTCGCTCCATATGAGGAACCTTGATGATTTTTTTATTGTTACTATTGAGAGGAGATATTGTTGAGTGATATACTCTGTGACAGTGTAAAAAGGATGGAAATTCCTTAGGAACAGGTTTTTCTTTTCTCAGAGCAAACAAAATATCTAAGGTGACACAAATTCAGGTATTGGCAGGAAGTTCAAGATATCAATGAAGAACAATAGCTGATCCCTGATGTTACATTGGTAATAAATCATAGTCTTTATTTTTATAAGGGGATAATATTCTCAGAATATTCTTAATATGAACAATAGAGAACAAAACTATATATCTGGTCTAAAACATAAATGAGTAACATATTTTTATGATATTGTTCTGCCATATGCTACAAAAAAAAAATATTAAAAAGCCTCTGTTGGTATTTGATGAGGTTTTGCTGGTAATATTTCCACGTCCAGAGGTAAGAAAAACCTTTTAAAGGTTGTATATTTGTCCATAATATTCAAGGTCTATCAAGTTAGACTGAATATGCAGATTCAGCCTGCATATAGCAGTAAGACATAAAGACAGCTTCTAATACAACTTCATTTCTAGTTTGGCTACTAAAATATAGAAGAATTACCTACCATTGGCAAACTACCAAAAAAAATAAAATGAAAAAAAATGTCCAAACAGCATTAAGTATAGATGATGTGTTTTTTACACATCCAGTTTTTGTTCTAATAATTATTTAACCATGTATTAACAATATATTTGAAATGTATATTTTTAGAAATGTATCATGTTTGAAAAATCACAAAATTACTGCAGCTTTAAATGAGATACTGCTTTGCTATTTCATTATTAAATTCTGTAATGTTATATACAGAATGCATTAATTCCCATAAATTTCATCTGCATCTGTTCCAATAAATCCAATACGGAGGAGTACAAGTCTATCTGAAAAAAAGAATTTCCTTTGTTTTGATTTGCACTGTGCTGTTCTACACAAAGCTAAGGTTTCTATGGTTATTTTCAGCATATTCACATGCTTTTAAGGATTCACCCTAGAAGTGGAGGACAGTGCAAACCCTTAATGTTTATTTCTTACTAAACCACTTCCATTAAGATTCAGCAAAACTGAGATGAGTCTATAAAATATTCAGAAACCAATAGGCAGCTCTGATTTTGCTGAGCATACAATAAAATTCACCAGGAGAAAAGCTGTATATATTTTTTTTTAACATGTTTCCTAGACTTCTGCACATCTAACATCAGAGATTCTAGTCTTTTACTGGGGATATCATCATCACAAACACTGCACTTTTTACTTGTGAATCAAAATTTAGGAAAAACTTGATTTTTTTGTGTGTGTACAAACAAACAAACAAGAAAAAAAGTGAATATTTTGCTTCTGATTGTTGTATTGACTGGACTCAAATTGCTGTAAAATTTCTTACTTCAGGTCTTATTTTCGTCTAGAACCTTTTATAATCCAGCAGCCCACCTGAAAATATTTGTTGCTTTAAAACTGAGAAGAAATCTCTGGAATCTTCTTGAAAAACTGATTGAAGTTCATGGTGAGTTGACCTCATTCTCTGTTTCTTTCTAAACACTCTGAGATCACTACTGGCAACAGTTGGGTTTCCTTTGACCAAAGGTAGCAAAAAGCTATGGTCTGCTATACCCAATTTCTCCATCTGTTTGATTAATGCACACTTTTCACTGATTAATGTCATCAGTGGGAGAGTCTAAGATATTGGTAAAAGCTCTGACTTCTCACTGATTAATTATGTTGTGTAAATGGGATGTTCTGTAAATTCTTCTGGACTAAATCATAGAATCATAGAATGGGTTGGGTTGGCAGGGACCTGAAAGACCATCTAATTCCAACCCCTCCCTGCCATGGGCACATGGGCAGGGACACCTTCCACTAGAACAGGTTGCTCAAAGCTCCATCCATCCTGGGCTTAAATATTTCCATGGATGGGACATCCACAACTACTGCCTGTGAGTAAAGAATTTCTTCCTTATATCTAACCTAAATCTACTTTTTTTTTTTTTTGACTCCTTGCCCTATTGCTTGGAAAAGGAGCCTTCTTCTCTCCCAGACGAACAACCCCAATTCCCTCAGCCTGTAGTCACAGAAGACATGTTCCAGTCCCCTGATCATCCTTGTGGCCCTCCTCTGAACTTGCTCTAATAAGTCCATGTCCTTCTTGTTCTGGGGGCCCCAGAGCTGAAAGCAGTACTCTGGGTATTCTCACAAGAACAGAGTAGAGGGGGAGAATCGTCTCCCTCAACTTGCTGGCCATGTTTCTTTTGATGCAGATCAGGATATGGTTGGCTTTCTGGGCTGCAAATGCACATTGATAGCTCATATTCAGTTTTTCATCCACCAATACTCTCAAGTCATTCTCTGCAGGGCTGTTCTCTATCCACTCGTTGACCATGCTGTATTCACATTTGGGATTGCCCCAGTCAAGGTGCAAGACCTTGCACTTGGCCTTGTTGAACTTTATGGGGTTTGCATGGTCCTACCATTTAAGCCTGTCAAGGTCCCCCTGGATGGCATCCCTCCCCTCCATCATGTCAACCACACAGCTTGGTGTCGTCTGCAGATTTGCTTAGGGCGCACTCAATCTCACTTTCCATGTCACTGACAAATATGTTAATCCGATATTGTCCCCTGTTCTCAGTACTGACCCCTGAGGAACACCATTTGTTACTGATCTCCACTTGGACATTGAGCCATTAACCACAACTCTTTGAGTGCAACCATCCAGCCAATTCCTTATCCACCAAGTGGTCCATCCAACAAATCCATGTCTTTCCAATTTAGAGACGAAGATGTCATGAGGGATTTTTTTTTTTTTCATTTTGCAAATGAAAACTTTATCTGTGTTAGTATATAGGTGACTTGTATAGGATAGTACAGAACTATAACGTGAAATGGATAGCGAAAAAAAACATTCAAAAAGTCTAATAAACATGATGAGTGTATTTAGTATGTTGCCAAAACAAACAAATAAACAAACAAAAATCCTGTCTTCTTTACATTCATTCTTATTGTCAAATTTCAGATTTTTCCCACAGACTGTAATGTAATTCTTTTGTTTGAATGTTTTTCAGAGGCTAAACTAAAGATATCTGTAGCTCTCACAAAAACCCTGTACAGGGGCAGAAATATCAACATTAATTACATAAAAACTGACAAAGCCTTTCTGATAATCTTTCAGAAAAATCAAGCACACAGAAAAATCAAGCATTCTTCATAGATTTAAGCTACTGTTTACTGTCTCTAGGACTGGATATTTAGGACAACAGTATTTATTTTTATTTATGGTGTATTACACATTCTTTATCGCACATTCTTTAAAAATGGCCGTGTGTACTCTAGAATTATGTATGCCCCATGCCTCCACTCTTTTATTGTAAACCAGGCAGACACGAATAAAATGTTATCCATATATATAGAGTACCTTTCCCTCTGCAGTGCCTTTACTTCCTTTCCCCTAAACGTTAAAAGCTGGGAGATGCAAATATATTATAGAGTATCCCCTGAAAGTAGCCACAAATAAGCTGAGATCAGGGAAACAGGTGAATTCCAGTGGTGCAAAACATCTCTGAGAATATTTCTCAGCATATCTTTCCCAATTAGAAGGAATGAGAAAGCTACTTTATAAATTGAAATGTGATAGAATATCTATACAAGTTTTGATCTTAGCTCATAATATGCAAGCAGATTCCTGAACTCTTTGGAGATGATTGCAAAAATATGGCTGAAATATAAAGGAATGCAATGCTCTGATTAAGCCCCTCAATAGCTTAAACTGTTTCTTCTGAAGTGTAAATTGTGTTATTCAGTGAACAACCATTGCAACTATAAGAAGTATGAAAAAAATTAACGGCAGTGGAAGAGATACATCAGCCATTAAATCTGTTTTAAGTTGTAAACCCTGTATAAAATATAATTTCTGACTGATAATTATGAACTTCAGTAGCAAATTCCTGTTGTTTTTGCTAAGATCATTTGTTAATGAGGAGATATTTAACATTATTTTCTTTGAATAGTCTGCAAATGCCAAACTAAAGATGTTTGTGACTCCCACAAACTTATAGTGAAGAGAGGAGAGGAGAGGAGAGGAGAGGAGAGGAGAGGAGAGGAGAGGAGAGGAGAGGAGAGGAGAGGAGAGGAGAGGAGAGGAGAGGAGAGGAGAGGAGAGGAGAGGAGAGGAGAGGAGAGGAGAGGAGAGGAGAGGAGAGAGGTGACGTTTACTTTAATGCTTGTCATTTGACCTGCCAATATATTAGCTGCAGACCAAGGGATATGCCTTTCTCCAGGTACTTCTGAAGCACAGGTAGCCTTTGCAGATGGAAAAACTACCACATGCATAACAAACAAACCAATTGCTGATACAGAAATATATAAATGGATGCAAAAAGCTCTGTAGAATTCCCTTTTGCAAGAGGAAATCTTTATTTAACTGCAGACTAATCAAGGTCCACGTAAACCAATCTGATGTAAAAAGAAAATCTGTGACTTAGAAATCAGAACAAAGCAAAATATTTGAACAGAACCATCACAGATATCCCAAAGGTCTAATTTTTATGTCAAAAGAATGCATTAGAGGACTAAAAGACGTACATATTTTTTCTCTGTTTTTAGGTATTTGTTGGTCATTTTGAACTTAAAAAAAAAAAAAGAAAAAAAAAGCTTTGAACATCCCTTTTTTTTCTTTTTTTTTTCAATTTCTTGTCTGGAGTCTGGCTGCACTCTTTTTGAAGAGTTTGGCGTAGATCTGGATAACAGAAAAAATGTAAAACAGTGAAGAGTGAGCAATGTACATGATGGGTATTAGGAGATTAGGAGATCTTTTTGATGTGATAATATGCACGTGGGGAGTAAATAGGGGAAAAAAAAAAAATCCTGGGAAGGATATTTGATACAACAAACCCTACAGTTGCCAGCTATTGAAGATACAAGGATTGGACTTAAAGATTTGCAGGCTTCCACTGAATTCACTAAGGTTTGAATTTAGTTCAAAATACATGATTTCTAACCAAAATATTCTAAAAAACACACACACACACAAAATGGTCTAAATGTTGTCTAAATCTGGTTCTTCCAGATGATGTTATGCTGTGACTGAAAATCTCAGGCCTAAGTTTTATACCTGTGACATTAATGTGAATCAAATCTGTAATTTATTTGTTTGTTTGTTTGTTTAGAATTTTCTGTCTGTACTTCTCTGTTATCTGTTTTAGCAGTCAAACAAGGAAATGCATTTTTCTTTTACATGTTCTGTGGTGCTTTATTCAGTAGGGGAAAATACACTTCTGAAATTTGTATTTCAAACTGTACACATATCAACAGAATATTTTTTAATTAGACAATATATATCCTATGCTTGCAGTACTGGAATAGTCAATCTCAGAGGAAACAGTATCATCTCAGATCAGATCTTCATGGCAATAAGAAAAATAGCAGCTAACTCCTTCACACTTACCTGGTTAGAAACTGCATTTTCACAAACAAATGTTTCATAAAATTTAGCGAATTCTGGTGCATGATCATTAACATCAAGAACTTGGATATATACATTTGCTTCTGAAATTTTTTCAGGATTTCCTAATGGTTAAAAGAAGATGGAAATAAAAATGTATAAATTATCTGCTATATATTTTAAAGTAATATAGACAAGACAAAATACTACTTAAATTTGACAGAGTAGAAAATAGTAACTGACACTTACAGACACATTAAATACTAAATCTTTTAAAATAATTCTGTTAATATATAACCTGCAATATGATTTAGCATGTGCTTTTGAAGTTAAACTTCTAATCTTAATTGCTAACATAGAAATAAGGGTGCTTTTTTGCTTTGCTGGGGTTCTGTCTATGAAATGGGTTTGTTTTTCTTCTTCAACATTATGTTAAATTACAATAGAATGTCATGATACTTCTTACAAAAGTTTGGATATGTTCACTTTTTCATTTACTAAGTTGGAAACTGATTTAAATGTAAAAAATAAAATCTGATCTGCAGAAATTAAATGAGGTTTTGTTCATGAAGAGCATCTTACTGTACTAGTCATGGATATCACAATGGCTGGTCACAACTTTTAAGAAATTCTATTACAATTCCTTGATACACTTACTTACACTCCTTTACTACACTGTACTCCTTTCATATTTTGAAATTTTGAAGTTTTTAGTGAAAATCTCGCCAAAATTTACATAATTTCAAAATACTTATGCCACTGCTAACCATGAATAATTATAATAGACACTGATAGTTGGTCCTAGCTAAACAGAAAGTTGAGACTTCTATAAAGAACAGAGTTGGAACTTGGAAAAACAGAGCTATTCTATCCACTGGTCCCAAAAATATATTTGTAAAGAAGTCCCAGACATGTGTACAGCTTTACTCTTGATGGAGTTAGTAGATGAGATTACAGTTATTTTCCTAGCATTATTCGCACAACAGATTTAATACCTAGGCATTTGATACTCATGAAAGCTGTACTGTTTCTCTTAGATTAATATACTTTACTACTGTGGTTATGTAAAAGCTATGTTAATATGGCTTATTTCCAAATGAAAAGGAAAATAAAGTCTGCCAATATGAGACACTTCAATTCCTGCATTTACTGCATTTACATAAGATTATATTGCTGTAACTATCTCAGACAAGGAAAATCCAAACCTAATTATAATAATTTAATGATATAAAATTGTGTGGAATAGGCCCTAAAATCAATCAATCAAACAAACAAACAAAACCTTACACAATAAAAATGTTCATAAATGTCACCTTGCCCTGGTTTCAGGTGGGATAGAGTTAATTTTCTTCATAGTAGCTTATATGGTGCTGTGCTTTGGATTTAGGATGAAAATAATGTTGATACCTGTTGTGGTTTAACCCAGCTGGCAGCTAAGCACCATACAGCCATTCATTCACCCTCCCCCCTCCCTCTCTGGGATAGGAGAGAGAATCAGAAAAAAAACTGAAGCCTGTGGGTTGAGATAAAGACAGTTTATTAGGACAGAAAATAAAGGAAAATTATTATTAATTATTAATAATAATAATAATAATAATAATAATAATAATAATAATAACTTGTACGAAACAAGTGATGCACAATGCAATTACTCACCATCCGCTGACCAATGCCCAGACTATCCCCGAGCAGCTGGCCCCCCCACCCCAGCTAGCCACCCCTATATATTGTTCAGCATGACGTCAGATGGTATGGAATACCCCTTTGGCCAGTTTGGGTCAGCTGTCCTGGGTCTGTCCCCTCCCAGCTCCTGATGCACCCCCAGCCTGCCTACTGGCAGGATAGAGGGAGAAGCTGAAAAGACCTTGGCTTAGTGTAAGCACTGCTCTGCAACACTTAAAACATCAGTGTGTTATCAACATTATTCTCATCCTAAATCCCAAACACAGCACCCTACCAGCTACTAGGAGGGAAATTAACTCTATCCTACTCAAAACCAGGACAATACCACACTGACGTTTTATTTGTTGCAGAGTAATTCTTGTACTAAGCCAAGGACTTTCCTACTTCTCAAAGTGCCCTGAGAGTAAGGAGGGTGGAGTGCACCAGAATTTGGGAGGGAACACAGCCAGGACAGCTGACCCAGACTGACCAAAGGGATATTTCAAATCACATGACACCATGCTCAACATTTACATTGGACATACCCGACCTTTAGGAAGGACAGGCTAGGGAGATGAGTATGGAGTTTCACCCTCTATGTCAATGACCGTTTGGAATGTATGTGGCTCTGCCTTGTGATGGCTGAGGAGTTAAATGAGAATTTATGGCTTAGGATTAAAGGGAGGGCAGGGACGGGTGATATTATAGTGGGGGTCTGCTACAGGCCACCTGTCCAGGAAAAAAAAATGATGAAAATTTCTGAAAACAGTTAGGAAAAGTCCTGGTCCTCCTGGGAGACTTTTTAACCACCCTGACATCTGCTGGAGGGACAACACAAAAGTGCATTAAGCAATCCAGGAGGTTCATGGAATGCATTGGTGAAAAATTCCTTCTCCATGTGATAGAGAAGGCAAAGAGGAAAGGTGTTGTGCTGGACCTTGTTCTCACCAACAAAGAGGGGCTTGTGGGGAATGTATAGGCCAAAGGTAGCCTTTGTCGCAGTCACCATGAAAATGTGGAGTTCAAGTTCCTTAGGGCAGCTAGGAGGTTGCACAGTAAACTCACTAAGCCCCATCCAACCTGGCCTTAAACACTTGAAGGGATGGGGAATCCACAACTTCTCTGGGCAACCTGTACCAGTGCCTCACCACATTCTAAGAATGTCTTCCTTATCCTAATCTAATTCTACCCTCTTTTAGTTTAAAGCCATCACTCCACTCCCTGACAAAAAGTCCCTCCCCAGCTTTCCTGTAGCCCGCCCTTTGGGTACTGGAAAGTTATTATAAGGTCTCCCTAGAGCCTTCTCTTCTCCTGACTGAACAACCCAAACCCTCTCAGCCTGTCTTCATAGGAGAGGTGCTTCAGTTCCTTGAGCCCCTTGTGGCCCTACTCTGGACTTGTTCTAATACATCCATGTCTTTTTTGTGCTGGGGGCCCCAGACCTGAATGCAGTACTCCAGGTGGGGTCTCACAAGAACAGAGTAGAGGGGGAAAATCACCACTCTCAACGTGCTGGCCATGCTTCTTTTGATGCAGCCCAGGACAGAGTTGGCTCTCTGGACTGCAAGTGCACACTGCCAGCTCATGTTTAGCTTCTAGGCAATCAACACACTCAGGTCCTTCTCATCAGGGCTGCTTTCAATTCATTCTCTACCCAGTCTGGGAGGAATACAGAGATGTCCAAGCAGCGAAGGATCAACTTAAGAAAGCTTAAGTCCAGATAGAATTGAATCTGTCCAAGGACATCAAGGCAAACAAGAGGTCTTCTACAAGTACCTCAATCACAAAAGAAGACTAGGGAAAATATGTGCCCTCTCTGGAAAGAAACAGAAGACTTAATTACTCAGAACATTAAAAAGGTTGAGGTAATGAAACCTCTGCTTGAGCAAGGCAGTTGAACCAGATGACCTGCAGGGGTTCCTTCCCACCTCAACCATTCTGTGATTCTGTAAACCATAAAACTGGGAGGAGTTAGCTGGGAGGGGGCGGGGGGAGGTTTGCCATTACTCATGAATTGGCTGGGTATCACTTGGCTGGTGGTGAGCAATTGCATCGTGAATCACTTGTTGTGTTTATTTTTTGTTTTGTTCTGTTTCCTTTCTTTTTTTTTTTTTTTTTTCTTTTTCTTTTCTTTCTTATTAAACTGTCCTTTTCTCAATACACAAGTTATGCAATTTTCTTTCCAGTTTTCTCCTCTGTCCCACTAATGATAGATCTGAAAAGAACATGTTAGAAAGAACAAATTGTTTATAATCTGTTAGAATAATTATAAACAGTTACTGGTCATGATGTTGATTTTTTTGCTCTTGAAGTTGTTGTACTTGCTCTCCAAGTTGTATTATGTAACCTCTTATTTGCAGTATATGCTTCTTTTTTGCTGCTTATCATCTCTGTGGGCTGTTTTAAGGTTGCTTTTCATTTTATCACTGGGCTGTACTGTGTAACACTCCCTCATGAATGATAAAAGCAGTGATCACGAGTCTAACCTGATACTTACTCTCAGCATTGCTGTTACTCTGGGAACCATCTCTTGGAAACTATTAACAATTGTACTTCTTACCTTTTCTCCTCAGAGACCTGATCTGTGGAGGAAGGACAAGGAATGACACCTTCCCCTTCTTCTTCACCTTCCCTTCCTACTCCACGCCAGATACAATAGCTCTTGAGAATTTTGAATTTCTTTGGGATGTTTAAACCTGTATATTCCTATTGCTATGTCTCTTGAATGAGTTTCTGGTTTGGTCAAAGGTTAAACATCTATTTAAGAATATCACGCAGAGATCTGCTGGGAGACAAGCTAGTTAAGAATGGCAGGGTGTGGAAGATAGTATGGACAAGTACGTAGAACAGTGGGGACCTCCACTGTTTTGGAACTTTACCTCTGAACAAGTGAAGAATCCTAAAAACTGGTGAAGTGTTTGGAAAAATATGCTGTCACTGGCAGTTCCAGAGAGATGTAAATCACTGCAACATGCTGCAACCTGGCCCATTTCTACTGAGCCATGTTCTACACTATTCAGCACCCTCAAGGGGGAGATAATGTCTCCGGATCTGATGACAAGATTGAGCTTTGAGAAGCTAGAAGGTCTTTGACTTAGTGTAAGTGCTGATCAGCAACAACTAAAACTTCATTGCGTTATTGACAGTTTTTTCATCCTAAATCCAAAAGACAGCATCATACAAGCTACTATGAAGAAAGTTAACCCTATCGCAGCTGGAACCAGGACACGCCTGAAAACAACAGAAGGAAGATCTAAAGGTACTGAATACCTCTTGGAAGTCCTTTGCCTACCAGCAAATTCAATCCATGTTTAGATGGCACTTATCATCACTTAGCTCTTAGAAAGATCTGCTTTCACCATGGTATAACATATCTACACTAGTAGGCAAGAAGTTTTGTAGCAACAATACTATTCATACTTACTTGAATGTATTGTTGGATAAGAGACATAAGGAAGACATATTCCAATAAATAAAATCATATTAAGATATTCTAGGAGTACTAAATATCTATTAGATTACACACGTCAATATCTCAACCTGCTCTGCCTAAAACACAAGTATGCTACTCACAAAACGTTCATTATAGTTAAAATATGCCTCATGATGTGTATAAGTGTCACTGCTTCTCACTCATTTGGAAGTCCTTAAGACATTTTCTTAATCTAATGGACTTTTAAGAGAAACCTTTCTGCCTCACTTCAAATTATATGGCTTTGGGTGGTTCTTACATTGCTTTTTAAATTTATAATCCACTAGTTCCTTGGAGCAGACATTTGATTTCTTGGGACTTATGGAATCTGTGCTGATAGCTTTGAGTCTTTTGTCAAAGAAATGACAGCAAAAGCAACTACCACAGAGATAAATGGCTAGATACTCAGCAGTTTCACATTACTATTCCTCCTGTGAAATCATTAGAGCTGTGTTAATTTACCAAAGCTTATGATCTGTCAGTGTCATCTCAGAAATAGTTCTTTGGGGAATGACATTTCTCATGTTTAATCCCAATATTCACAATAATATAATAGGTAATGAAATAGTGCTTGGTTTATTTATTTTATTTTATTTACAAAAAGTAGCACACATCCCTTTTAGAAATAATACACAGAGTGCATGACTTAACCTTTTTAGTTAGGCCAGAAATGGGTGTGTAATGGACTTTGTAATTCTATTAGGAGTCAGGGAATACTTTCAGTGCCTTCAGCCATACACAAAGTGGCATGGGTAGAGCCCAGCCAGCTATCTTGGTTTATTCCTGACTTGCTTGTTCATCAGATTCGTGGATGCTGTGTTGACTTAAAGCCTACCATCAAATAAATGCTCACACAAACAGCACCTAGGTAGGGACATTGGGACAAATCTGAAAATAAGTCTATCAACAAAAGTATATATGGCCAAAGAAGGGTGACAATTACACACTGAATTAATGATATCATCCATGACTGAAACTTTCAAAGAACTATAAGTTCTGCAGTCATGAAGTAGCTCTATAACACAATAAAAATGGACATCTGAAAAACCCTATGGACAAATGACTGTTGTCTCTTTAGGGCAAGTTTAGGTAAGACTAATAGTTAACTTTTCCACTGGAAATATAGAGAAATGAGAATCAAATTGAGCTCAAGCCAGTTGCAATCGGGGATTTTTTTTTTCATTCATTTTTAGTTCAATTGAGGGAAGGTTGAGCCAGTCATTCTAATTAAAAAATTAATAAATTGTCCGACAATCATCTTCTGAGTCATTAAATCACTGTCATGTAAATATGATGGCTTAAGGATTTTTTGCTGTCGTGCATGCTTCTGTTATGACTGTTAGAATACTTCTATTTATGCTTCAGTCTTGTACTTGGTGGAAGATGATTAAAACCAAGTAAAAACTGATCAAATAAATCTTGATTTCTCTTGAGCTGGAAAAAATCCTATGCATAAAGTGGAATAAGGCTCAACAGGTTGCAGGTTCCCACTACTTGAGTTTAAAGTCCAGTGAATTAGATCTTCTTCTGGGTACCTTTAAACCTAGTATCTCAACTGCATGAGGACAGGATGATCCTCATCACAAGTCATGCAATAACAGGCAAATTACTCTCAGTAATTTGTGATCTTTGTCATCACAGTAGAGGCAAAAGGCTTGGGTCCTGTATAAATGCTGGGATATCAAATAAGCCCCCAGAGAGGTTGCTGCTGTAATGCAGTTTCAAGTTCTATCTCAGCTGCAGTGAATAACTACTGTGGATGAGGTCTAATGTCGTTTTGATTTGGCCTCAGTGGAGCCACAATATCATCCGCAAAATGTCTCATGTACATAGTGTATGGTAGGACTATATTTCAAGGAATAAAATGTTACTAGTTCAAAATATAAATAATCTCAGGTATGTCCATAGCAAGGTGACCTAACTTCAATGCTTTGGAATATATTTTTATAGACAGTGACCTTATCATCACTAAAGAAATAAAGAATAAGTATAAGAATATGAAGATAATGAGGGCTCAGTCTGTCTACAATAACTTTCATTACTATGAAAGACCTGCTTTTTTTCTGCTCAGGAGACACTTATTCATTTGTAACATTTAGTTCTTTCCTTTTTTATTGTTTAGCTAAACAGAAAAGTCCAGACCAAAATCATCCTGCTGTGTTTCCATAGTGCTATTCAAGACATAAAAATATGCCGGAGATCAATTTTACCATCACCTGCCAGCTGTCCAACAACATGAAAAGTGAGATATATTTATATTAAAAAACTCCCAGAGAAGCTGAAAAGGAAGGTAATACTATCAATTTCCAAACACGAAATAAAGGCTTCAGTGAAAAAGTTTACTGAATATGTTGCATTGAACTTCTAGCAGTAATATTCTGACATATATACAGGGAATGCTTCCTTTGAGGAACTAATGAATATATGTTTAAAGTAGATTTAACAATAAATAGCATTTCACTGAGATTCAGAATTAAACTAACATGCTAAAAGTATTTAGCAAATCTGTTTGATTTATTGATCAGCCAGTTTTGTAAATTTGTATATTTTGTCTATTTCTTCTCCTTCGTAGGGATTGATGTGAAGAGTTTTTAAAAAGTATCTTAATAATCTTGTTAAACCACCTTATAAATTAGTAGTTGTTAATTTTCTAGAGCATTATCCCAGAGTTAGGGCAAGCAGGTAACCAAAAGTACAAATGGAGGCGATTGTATTTGACTTTCAAACAAAAACGACAGATGAAATCTATATAAAGGAGGTTTCAGAGATTTAATTGTCACCGAAGAGAAGTCTAACTGATTTAGGCCTTACATTCACAATTAATTTGAGCCACAGGTTTCTGACTGGTGTTAAATTAGACCCTGGCTAATTTCACACTAGTCAAAAATCTGGTGTGAAATTAACCAGGGTTTAATATAACGTAAGATCTTGCACTGCAGAAGCAATTCAGATGCTTCAGTGTAACTTGAAAGTGTTACATGCTCAATCCCATTACAATTTCCTTTTTTATTTTATTTTTTATTTTTTTATAAGGTCATCTTTTATGAAAGAGCACAGGACCTTGGAGCTCAAATACATTCTGCCTCTATTTAACTAATCATTTTAATAATGTTCCTTCATGTAGCAAGCAATACTAGTATAATGAGAAGGAAGCATGCATTCTTCATTTAAAATAAGGCATATTCAGAGGATAATTACAGTTTGCAGTATATAAAGCACAGTTCCTTAAATTTCTTACTCACTGGTTTCTGTGGCTGTAACAGTTATGTTGTGCCAAGAAGCAATCTCTCGGTCCAGAGGTTCAGTTGTAATGATTGTTCCATTCTGTTCATTGATGCTGAACAATCTCTTTAAATGCATGCCTTGGACAATAGAATACCTGCATCAAAAAAAAAAAAAAAAAAAAAAGGTGAAGCAAGAGATTCCCTAATACTGAAATGTTCCTTGAGAAGCAAGGACATATAAAGCTACTGTCAGTTGAGAAAACAGAGCTGTGCATATATACATATAAATGTGTGCTGCAACAACTCAGAAGTCATGAAAAATGTACACTTATAAACATTTAAAATTCACTGCTGCCAAGATCAAAGCTCTTCTTTCTATAAAACTAAATATGTCTCAGATCTATATTAGTGTGAACTGAATCTGAAATGCATTATTCATTCTTACATCTAAGTCAGGCTCACAGCAGGTGAATGACTTCGCTGAAAAGAAACAGCAAAAGTGCCACTTGTGAAATGAATAACACTAACAGCTAAGTGGAGGTATAATGGTAAATCTATTTTATCATTGCTGACATACTCTGATACTGAGGGAATGGGCATTATAAAGAAAGAAAGACAACTATGTATAATGAAGTGTCACATAGGCAGGCTACAAAATCCTAAAGTAGAAGATGATTGCAAATGAGTCCACTGCTCCTGAGTCTTCATTTAAAACACTCTGGATGCTATATCCATATGCAGACTTGCACATGCACACATATGTACATACATACCATTCAAACTGTTAAAGTCACAGGCCAGAGATGGACTGAAAAAAGACACCATACATATTGGTTCAAATGGAAAGGATATTTACCAATATTTTTTCATGACATGCAAAACAAACAAACAAACAAACAAACAAAAAACTGTGCCACAGTTCCTAGGAGAGTCTCTGTCACAGAAGTAAAATCTGTTTTCAGGGTTTGAAAGGTTCTTACCATTCCAGTTTGGAATTCCCACATTTAATTATTCCCTCTTTTATTGTACATCTAATTTTATTTCATAAAGACTTTCTATCTCTTGTTGGTATTTAAGACTAGGCATTTAAGACAAATGTGTCAGCATTTGGATGATTCTCTAACTTTTTATTTAGAGTTAGCTTTTTGTCTGTTTGGAAAAACAGTAAGAGGATAAATCAAAGAACCTTCATAACACAGACTGATTTTGTTGTTGTTGTTGTTTGAGACAAACACCACTTAGAAAACTCTACTTAGGGATTTATAATTCAATCTTTTCTTATTTATTTTTTTATATACAAATTATGTGAATATTTCTCATTCTTTGCATCCAAAGCTTGCTGGAGGTTTCTGACGCTGTTTTTCTTGTTTTTTATTTATTTTTTTTATTATTTTACTTTTTTATTAATCTGATTATTGATGTATAATTTTCAGAAAATCAATGCTGGATAATTTGTTTGTTTGTTTATTTATTTATTGTGGTTTTGCAGACCACAATATGTCTTTGTGGTTTTTTTGTTTGTTTGGTTGGTTTGTTTGTTTGTTTAATTTAAAAACTGGAGTTCTGATTCAGCACAGCCAGATATCTATATTATGAGTACCTGCTGTCATTTATAATATCAATGGTTTCAAAATTAGATTCATGTGTGGAAGTTAGCCAAATAACAATATCTGTATATAAAAGTGACATGCTCTATTTTAAAGCAATTTAGTGATGCAATATATGTTTCACTGTTCAGACATACTGACTTCCTAGCAAGTTCCATGAAACTATTTCAGATTCAGAAGTCATAGATAATCACTATGTTTACGTGTTTTATTGGAGATGCTAGATCATCCAATTAAACAGCAAAACATGTCATTTAAACAAAAAGTTATGTATATAACCAACATACCAAACCTAAATTTTTATACATACCTTGTCTTTTTTATTCTTATTTAATCTAACCTATAACTAGCTTACTAAATAACAGTAAATTAATAAGAAAACGTAGTAAATGGCACTGCATTTACTATACTGCTGAACCCCTAATTATGCTATATTCATGTGTGTGTGTGTGTATTTGATTTTGCTGTTAGGAATCTGACAAATTAATCTACACACCATAAATTATTTTGTACATCATTCATCTGTCCCTGTATCCTAGCTTCTTTAAATTTCAGAGTACAGTGAAATCAAGTAACATGAGAATTCTAAACCTTGTGTTAAAAATTAATTACCTGTTTTCTCCCTTAAGAAACAGCAAAATTAATTTTCAAAATTAGAATCCTGGGGTATTCGTTTATATAATATATTTATATAATATTTCTGTATGGTTATTGTGACAGATGTAGGGAATTGGTCAATTTTGGTCTTGCTAAGTTGAACAGATATCAGAGGAACTGTTCTGTTTCTCCCACCTAGCAAATAGTCCATCTCTCCTTTTCTCCAGTGGTTATGGGAAACAGACTGGAACACCTCTAGGCACTTACAGCTTTGACTATGTTACCCTGGCTCTGCTGTTATGCAGAACTTCTTCCAGGCCACTGTATAATAAATTATCCCATCTCAAAGTGATCTTAAAGCTGTACAAATTTCATTTATTTAGATTTTGGGCTAGGGATCAGGATTTAACCTAGAATAACATAGGTTATCACAATGAAAGCACGATTAACTGCAGTCATGAGCCAAAGTAAGGAATACAAATAGTCTTTGGGGACTTTGAAAATCCCATCTCTGATTAAATTTGAGGACTATTCAGATTTTTAAGTTAGGTACCTGACTGGGCTGTCATCATTGTCTGGATCTCTTGCAGAAACAACGCCTACCAATGAGCCATTTGCAACCCCTTCAGCTATCTCCATCACATAGTTCTGCAAGTTGAAAACTGGAGGTTCATCAGCATCTTGCACACTGATTTTGACAGTAGTTGTGTCTTCAAATGGTCCTTCTTTCAGAAAACGGTCATCAATGTATCTGTTTACAACTTTAACGCTAACACTGTGTCTCCTCTTGCTTTCATAATCCACTCTCTGTTAAGAAAGAAAACAAGATGTGGAATATTTCCTTTTTTTTACACATTTGAATTAAAAACAGATCTATAGGTGGTGTGAAATTAAAGGCAAAATAATGTTACCTTTCTTTCAGATTTTTTCTTAATAGATAGTACTAACATTAAAAAAAAAAAAAACTTTAAAAACACTTTAACAATTAAATGATACAATGTTTTATTTGCTTTCACATGTAGACTGGTTTTCTTGTTACCATTAAACAACACTTCCCACAGAAGGTCATCCCTAAAACACCTTCTTCTGTTAGTACTTGCATTTCCAACATAAGTGTAACTTTAGCAAACATTATTCTTGACTCTAACATAAAGAATGGGAATCAGTTAAATTCCACTTTAATTTAATCTTTCAGATTGTTAGAATGTACCCTCTAAAAGAAAAAAAAAAATATCCAGAAGGCATCAAAGAGAGCTTAATAAACACAGTTATATTATTATATTTGACTGTCATTATCCTCTGAAATTAAAAAAAAAAAAAAATAGAAACCTTCCTGAGCTACAATAAACTGAAATTAGAAAAAGAAATAAAACCACCACCAGCAACAACAAAAAATGTTATAATATTCAGTTCTTCAGGCTCCTGGATTTCACTAGAGACTATTGAACTTTATCTCAACTGAAGACCCAGATAGCCCAAAATGCTTCCTCTTCCTATGTGATGTCAAAATAAGTAACACAGTCCCAAATCCTCTGAAATATCTTAATTCATAAGTCAGTATGTTTAGTACCTTTTTAAAGCTATGCCATTACAAAAAAAAACTTGACTGCCTACCTAACATTGTAATACATTCTGGCTTCAGTTGATTTTAACAGGAGGTGTTGAAGGGCAGGAGGTATTGTGTGTACATTTTATTGATAAAGATTTTACGGTCAATGCACAGAAGATATTCTCACAATGGGGTACACTTTGTTGCACAGCTAGGAATAATATTAAGATACTTTGACTGTCAGTATTGTATTTAACAGTTACGGGAATGAGGAAAAAAATAAACAGAAAGAAAAACATGTTTCTTTTTGTCCCCCTAATACTCCAGTCAAATTGCAAAGCCTGATGAAAAAACATAAAATAAATAAAATAAAAAGAATAAAAAAGAAGTGGCATTTTATAAAACATCCTTCTTATTTGAAGAGGTTCTTTCCTCTATTTAGAGATTTTTCAGAAGGCTTCTGAGGTCTCACCTTTTTTAATAAGATAATTCCTTCTTGAGTCTCATTGTCAGTAATGATGTCAAAAACATCTGAACTATCTCCTTCAATTAAATAGTTCATGGCTGCGTTCTCCCCTATGTCGCTGTCTTCTGCCATGATTTTGCCTACAGTAGTGCCCACAGGAGCATCTTCAGAGACATTCAAATAGTATAGTCCTGAGGAAACAAATACTAACACAGCTCAGTGATCCATGGTTCATAGCTATTGAGGCTATGATGGCCTGAGGTTCTCAGAAATCAGGAGAAAGTCCCTGGCTTTTACTAGACCAATGTATCTAATCCAGCAATGGATGGACCCTAGGGGTAGGGTGACACAACCTTTCTTCCTATGACTATTGCTCTCTCAGGCCCATTTTAGACATAAATAAAAGGCTAAGGAGAATCAACTACAGAAGGGTGGAAAAAAAAAAGCAGTGGATGGCAGCACTTTCCAAACACATTTCATCAGTTTTTCCTACCAGCCCATCTCCCACATCGGCAACAAACTCCCTGGACAGACTGTCACATAATTTGTCAAAAGCTCACAATACCTTCCTAAATAAATAAATAAATAAATATTAAAAAGAAAAGAAAACAAAACAACAACAAAAAAAAAGGGAGAGGAGAGGAGAGGAGGAGAGGAGAGGAGAGGAGAGGAGAGGAGAGGAGAGGAGAGGAGAGGAGAGGAGAGGAGAGGAGAGGAGAGGAGAGGAGAGGAGAGGAGAGGAGAGGAGAGGAGAGGAGAGTTGTATCCTATTGCTGAGGGCAAAATATATGTATAGCAATTTAGTAAGACATTTATCTCCAAAGCCTCATGATAAAAACAGAAGGCCTGAGGTCCTTTGATAGTGGTGGGTTTTCTGTTCCATTCAGGTTTTTTATCTTTATTTTTTGTTTGCTGAAAACAAAGCACAGACTTGTTCAGAAAAAAAAATAATAATAAAAAATATCATTGAACTTAACAGAGCTACAGTAGATCTAAGTTGCCTAAAGTCTTCAACTACTGTAAGAAGCTTATACTCACTCTCTTCAAATTTAGGTGGATTGTCATTCATGTCAGAGAGATTGATGGTTACTGTAGCTGTTGCTGAAAATGCCCCAGCTTGTCCAACCATATCTTTGGCTTGGATGATGACCAAATACTGATCTTTTGTTTCTCTATCCATTTGGGAAGCCATTCTGATGACCCCTGAAAATAAAAAGTAATTTTTTATACCCCTGACATATAGTAGTCATGTTTTTTTTCCCAATATCTGACTATATAATATGGGTATAAAATGGAACATTGGTCACAGTTGTGGATTTACAGTCTACACTATGCACAGCACACCTGTCCTAATGCTGGAAATTAATACTCATGGGAACATCTACACTGTGTTACAGATTCATTCTTTGAGTTACAGGGAGCAGAACACACCATATACCTCCTCTACTACATGTAATCATCCTACTTCCCCAGAAATCGAGATTTTGAAGAGATGTCACATATCTGTGGTTTCTCCAACTACATAGAGGTAGAAATGGTCACATAGTGAGTCTTAGAGCTGCTAAGTCAAAAGTGTGTCTCTCTGGGTCCACTTGTTGGATAGGGTACTCAGAATCTAACTCTTTTCTTTCACAAGATAATTTGCTAACTAAATTTTTCCTTCTCTAAAAAGAGTGTAATCTCAGCTTCCCTTGGGATAGAAAGTAATGATTTATTTATTTGTTTAAATCTAGGAGTTATGCAAAAATGCAAAAATGTACGGTGATATCAGTTGATATTTTTGCTGAAATGAAGAAAGAAATATTTGCTTGCATCTACTTTATGTTAGTTTATGATTTATTTATTTATTTTTCAGGTGACAAGATCATTCTGTAGTACCTGTCTTTGGCTCCACAGAGAAATAAGGCTGACCCTGAATGAGACTGTAAATCAGACGGGCACTATTCCCATAAGAAGGATCATCACCATCAGTAGCTGTTACCTGTGCAACTGAAGTACCTCAAAGAAAAAATAAAATGGATTATATTTATTCAATGTCTACAAACACATATTGAAGTTACTTATTGCATTTCTCTGGAATTATCTACAGGGCTATTTTAAATTGTTGCTTATGCCTCTTGTCCTCTCATTCTTTTCTATTGTTTCTCTTCAGTGTTTTTCATCTTGTATAAATTATTTCATAATTACACAGCACAAGCTCTTTAATGACATTTTAATACATCAGTTATATTATCAAGCCCTCCTGAAAATTTGCAGTAAATGACACCTTCTAAAATCCATCATCAGAAATGGAAAATATTTCATCAGCAACTATTTTGACGCATTCAGATTTTCAATTAAAATGAAATAACATACAACTTTTCAGCACTGTCTATATATTGCTTAAAATTGTACATCTTATGCCTTTTCCCCTAATTTTTGGCATGTAAATGAAGCAGAACAAGTTGTTTCACCTCCCCTTGAATATTCTGCTAAGTATTTTATGGAACTTTTCTTTAGGAATAAGAAAAGAAGTGACTTTGTCACCAGCAGGCTCACTACCTGACTGAAAGAAATTACTTGTTAGCAAGCAAAGCAGCCAAGAAGTATGACAAGGCTCTGATAACGTTTTATATTTTTGAGTCTTTAATGAGCATTTTCCATGGCAGAATGCACAACAGAATCAATCCGCAGAGCTTGATTTCATCTCTAACTGAAAGCTGGCTATATCCTATAAAAAAAGATTGGCAGAAAATTCATGGTACCATTATTGATGATCATTCTTTGAAAGGTATTATTTACTGTAGCATAATTTCATAAGGTAAACTTTATTTTTGTCTCTCTCTTTTTTTTTTTTTTTCCTTATCTAGGTTCTGCACAACACAAATATCACTTTCTGTGAGAAAAAGCTGGAAATCAATCTACTTTTTTAAAAAATCTGGCATTTGTTCATGTTTGCACCTGCTTAGAGATGTAATACATACTAATCTATATTACATATATTAAAAATCTATGTATAGTTATGCTGGAGGAGAAAAGAAATGATGGAGTTAAAGGAATTAGATCTGAATCTTTTTATGGTCAAACTACAAGTCAATAATTATTAGCAGAAAAACAAATACATTATTTGTTGAGGCATATGTACTTCAGAAATAACAATATTCTTTATCAATGGCAAAAGATAAACTAAATGAAAACACTCGGCTACACTGCTACTAAGTCCACATCAACTGCAATCTACAGAAAACTGTTCTGTATTAACTAATACTGAAAATTCAACCTTTAAGGCATTTTAGTATGACTATAATGCACTTGTTTAAAAACAAATTGAGTGAGTGCTAGAAAGGAACTGATCACTGTGGATAATACAATATCCAGCCTGTTATAAATGCAGTTTTCTAATAAAGAAACCCAAGCAAGGTACCAACAACCATGTTCAGAAATTGACTTGTTTACAGCACCATATTTAACGAGATAGAACAACAACAACAGAATGAAGGACTGCAAGGTTATTGTTACAGCTCCTTGAGTCTCAAACATTTAAAGACAGATTCATTTTCTACAGTTTCTGTCCATTAGAAAGAAATGTTGAAACTAAAATGGCATTTGGTGCTTCTCTAGGCCCCAGAATACATTTTTATTTTTTTTTGCTTGCTTGTTAACTCTTCCATAGTATCACAGAAGGGAGAAGGATGGAATTTGCCCAGGTAGGCTCAGGGAGAAGCAGCATAATGGAAAGATGAAGCTGGCAAGGGACAAATACTTCATGATCAGTGTATGAGCTTCTAAATTAAATATGGACTATGAAGGGAGCAGAAGAAAAATGTTGCCCAGATTTGGAAAACTTTTTTTTTTTTTTTCTCCATTTTTTAGTCTTTCACTGCCATGAAACCTCTATTTCTTTGTACATTTAACCCATATCAAAAAAAAAAAAAAAAAAAACCAAACCATTTGCCAAATGGAACTATGCTTTTACCTAGACATTTGTGTTTGAATGATAGAAATTAAAGCAGTAATATTAATGTACCCAATAACTCTGAAAAGAAAGTTCAGCCATTTTTTTAATTCCATGGCTGGGAAGAGAAAAATTGACCACATAAAAAAATATTTGTTTATTTATTTTTCTGAACAAACAAATAAACAAGACCACCTCTCGAAATTCCAGCCATTATATAATGACAGCAATTATATAATTGACAGCCTAACTACAATATAGTTTCACATAATTTATGTGAAAACTGCTATATGTCAGAGACAAATTAACTAAATCTACCTGTGAGCTTTTGAACATGCATTTTCTGAATATGTGAGTCTGTGTGACATTGATATAAAGTTTAGCCCCAAATATGTGTTGTATGTCTACATAAATGTCGTAAGCTGCATAGTAAACATATTTACACATTCTGTGCTTTTCATTAGGTTCTATTTAAAGCAAATTACATTATTTTTTTTTCTGATCGCTATATAAGATTTACTTTACACTCCTTTAGTGTTGGTTTTACCTTTTTTGATCAAAATATTAATTGTGTCACTTATATATTGCAACCCATTAGGTAAACTAGAAGGCCACTGTATAAAAAATAGTTACTCATTTTTCTAACTAGAGCTTGAAATCTACTAAAACAGTAAGTACTGATATATTACTGCATCTGACTCAACCATTCCATCAGATATACTGCATTTGTACACTTTTAACAGCTATATGGGAGGCACTTAATGTAAAACTGTACAGAATGCCTGAGGGAAAACTGCAGTTCTGTACTCTTAGAAGAGTCCATTTGCTGACACTCTTTTCATTCACTGTGACTCTTGCATTTAAAATCCTAATAAAATTTAGTACTGAAGATAAAAGAGAGCTAAGAAAGAAATAAAATATATTCTAATTTGTTGTCACATTAGTATACATATAGATATTTGTACCTAACTTTAGCCAAATTATCTATGCCTGTTTTATGTTTTTCTGTGGTTCTCTGAGGCAAGTAATACATGACCAGCTGTGAATTATTCTCTCTTTGCTTTATTAGTTCCAGACAAAAAGCTCAGTAACTGTGAACTGCTTTTCCAAGCATGGACCATGCTTCCTGAGCAAGTTTTTTCATAAGAAAATTTCTACAAGATCCCAGGTCCAATATAATTGAGCTGAAATGCCATTAGAGAGCTCTGAAATGGAGCAAAGACCAAGACTCTCTATTGCACTACGCCATTTAAAGTAATTCCAGTCTATGTCCTTACTATGCAGAAGGAGATTCTGTTTTACTGGGAGAAAAGCACTGCAATTTTGATTGGTTACTGTTCCTGTCCATTGGGAAGTTAGAAATTTCCTTCTAAGGATTAATGCTTTAAGATATACATCAAATGAGCTTTCACTTCAGAAGTGCAGTACTTGGAGAGGCAGGGTAAGCAAGCCGAGAGAGGACTGCATGGTGTGGCTCAGCTGTTTCACGTACTGGAACTATCAGGGTGTATACAAGTATATACCATTCCATTTATACTCTATATGTCTGAAATACACTTTAGTATGCCAGTGTCTTGGTTTAACATGGGTAGGTAGCTGAGCACCATACAGATGTTCTCTCATGCCGCATCTCCAACAGAACAGGGGGCGAAAATATGATGAAAGAAAAGGCTGATATAAGGACAGGGAGATCACTCACCTACCACCACAGACAAAACAAACTTGGCATAAGGGAAATTAATGTAATTTATTACCTATATACAGAGTACATATAGCAGTCTAGAGCAATGAGAACTAAAAGCAAACTAAAAACACCTTCCACGATATCCACTGTCTTCTATGTCCTCTTCTCAAGATGCAAAGGGGAATGGGGATTGTGGTCAGTCCATAATGCCTTGTCGCTGCTGCTCCCCCTTCCTCACTCACTTCCTCTGCTCCAGTATGGGATCTGTCCCACAGGATACAGTCCTTTCGCCTGCTCTCCACTGGAGGCTCTCCATGGGCCGCAGCCTCCTCCAGGCCACGTCCACCTGCTCCACTGGGGGCTCCTCCACAGGCTGCAGCATGGAGATCTGCTCCATGTGGGACCCATGGGCTGCAGGGGGACAGCCTGCTCCACCAGGGGCCTTTCCACAGGCCACAGGGGAACTTCTGCTCTGGAGCCTGAAGCATCACCTGCCCTCCTTCTGCACTGACCGTGGAGTCTGTAGGGTTGTTCCTCTCTACATTTTTTCACTCTCTCCCATATGCTGCTGCACAGCAGATTTTTCGTTTCTTAAATCTGATCTCACAGAGGCACAACTAGAATTGCTGACTGGCTCAGCTTTGCCAGCAACAGGTCCCTCTTGGAGCTGGATGTAACTGGTTCTTATCTAACCCGGGACAGTTTCTGGAACCTTCCCACAGAAGCCACCTCTGTAGGTGGCACACCTGCTACTAAAACCTTGCCTCATACACCCAGTACAGCCTGTTGTGTACTAGTATCTACGCAGAAGAAGTAGATGAAAAGTAATCTCTAAAATAACAATAGCATTAGTGCTAGAGAAGCCAAACATAGAGGGAGTGTAGAAAATATTTGAAGATCCATAGGACCATCCTAAATTCATGTTATATAATGGTTAATTGCAAGTCTATGAGTTTACTATCTAAAGAAGTCTGTGTCTAAGAGGGGAGGCACACAGAGATGTTGTTTTATTTTTTTACACATTGTGACAAATTGGGAGAACGGTGTTACTTCTGATTTTCATATTTTAGTGGGATCTTTTTATTAAAATAATAATAATAAAAAAAGTTTAATCAATCATGTTGAAGTGATGTAGTACTTTAGGAATTTAAAGATACCGTAGATGATAGGAGATTTGATAAAGACTGCTGAACCTTCTATTTTTAGATTGTCAGTTATAGGCAGCTCAAGTCAATACAGATTGAAGCTTCTCGTCTGTCAACTGCTTATTGGTGAATTGAGGTGGCAAACAGGTATATGGAAAGAGAATGCTACTGTTGCTTTGATCCGTAAGTACTACCCTAGCTGACTTCTTTTTATTATTTTTTTCCTTTTTTTTTTTTTTTTTTCCATACAATCATCCTCTCATCATTAAGACAGGAACTTGTCATTAAGACAGGAAGATAAAATAGAAGGATTTCAGAATTGAATTCTTGATATGGTTCTATGAAAGGTTATAGATTTGGGTGAGTGTAAATTGAGCCATATTATATTATCAGCTATTTAAAATTGATTTTTTATAAGAGATCTAGTGTCTTATCAATAATAGTGAATCACATGGGGAAAAAAAAAAAAAGCATTATCAAAGACCCAGATCTGTGTAATCCCAGATAAAAATATCCAGATAATTCTAAACAATAAACTGTTCTATATTATTGTGGACACTTATTATATTATTATATTTATATTATATATAATATATAATATAATATAAATCTATAAATATTATATTATATTATATTATATTATATATATTATATTATTATATCTATATTATTGTATCTATATTATTATATCCATATTGTTGTAGTCACAAAGCAAACTTTGCTTCATATTTGTTGTACTAAGTTTCCAGGTACATAGTCCAAGTCTTCTTTTTATGTATAGATATGTGGAAGAAGTGGTGCAGAGGTTAAGTCATCACTTTTGACAGGAAAATTCTTGTGCAATTTTTGTGCTTATGAAACTGAAAGACTGCTTTATTGCCCACCGTCTAATCCAAACAAAGAGAAGCTTTCCAATGGGGAAAGGGGCTTGGCTGTGTAAATAGGTAGGCATCATACAAGATATGAGGATGGTCATCACATCAGCCTGCTTCATTCCTGTTCTGAACCCATTACTTACAGGAAGGAAACTATCCCTATATTTGTGGGGAAATCATGAGTGCTTGTCATGTGAATTTGACTCTTCTCCAGTTACAGTACAGTATAATTTATACTAGATAGGGCATAATAAAAGCCTATTGTTTAATTATTAAGCAGAATCAGAGGAGACTGAAGGAGGCTGTTGAGTGCTGTTCAGCCAAGCTTATTTGTGTGCTTAAAGAGTCAACTTAGGTTAGAGGCCTTTAAGTGCATGCTACTTTTCTTTCACGGCAGTAGAAGTCTGAAGAGCTGACAGGTTATAATAATAATAATACATTGAACAATTTTCTAGAGACTAGGGTGCTATACTGATTGAAAAAGCAGTGAATTCTGTCTGCCTAAAATCTCATTTGCAGTACCAGCTGGTTACAGTCGTCTATCTATTCTGAAGTGTGGTGCTGTATTTTTAAACAAGTACCTATTTCAAAGCTATGCCACTGAAGGAAAATACAGGTTTCTATATTCAATACAAGCATGAATCCAGAATCTGTAAAAGGACTCTGATACATGTAAGACTTTGGTTTATGGCACGTCGTACCTTCAGGTGACATCTCTGGAACAGTAGCCACATAAGGTCCATCCAAGAACTGTGGTTCGTGATCATTGATATCTCGAACCTTGATAATAAATTCTGATTCAGGTTCAACAGGAAGACGAGTGTTCCTGTTAAGTGCCTGTGCTCTTAGAATATAGAAGGGTTTCTCTTCTCGATCCACCTTTTGTATCGCATAAATTTTGCCATTATATTCATCAATGATAAAAATGCTTCCAGCTCCTTCCCCAGTCAAAATGTATTGTAAGTTGCCATCGTGTTTGTCTAAATCTGATTTCAGCTGTAAGTGAAAAAACCAGAAGTGAAAGGAATTAATGTTAAATACGTACTTTAGATCATTGGTTTATCAGCTCCCACAAGCTTCTGCTGAAAACAAGGCAAAGGACCTTAAAACATTATCTAAATTCTTTATTATTATAAATGATAAGTGTACTTTATAAGTTTTATATATACATATATTGTTTTTATACTCAGCAATACCTGGTGTGAATATGAGAGAGTGGTGTTCCAATTCTGTTGAAATATTAAAGAGATGAAAAGCCGTTCTGTGGTATAAATCTATATTATTTATTCTGAAATAAATTGACATATTTTGTAATTCCTTCCTGGAAGATCTGCATCCTCTGTTATTTTGCTAAGATGAGCTTTATGATGATGATTCCTCTGATGAAGCTGAGCCCTGGAGACCACTGTGGTTCAGCTGCATTTGTTCATGTCAACATAATTGTTCTGTTAATGCTAATGATATGCAACATCACTTTTGCGATAGCAGTAACTGAACCTTTTAATGTGCCAGTAATCTACATTTGAGTTTTTTTGCGAACATCAACTTCCATCATATTATTTCTCTGACGTTTGTTTATTTATTTATTTCATGCTTAGAAAAAATATTTAAGGACCTGGATAAAAATTTAAAATTCAATTAAAAAAATAAATAAATATGTATCCACCTTGCTTATTCTACTAAGTGGAATGCTTTAAATGTAAGTGATATGTCTATGTGTTTACTTAAATAACTTTCCTGTTTTGTTTCATTCTTATTGACCCTACAGATCAGTGTAGAATATGAGGTCACATACTGAGAAAGAATTAGCTATGGCACATTTCTCCATTATATTCACTCAAAATATTTTGTGACAGATGCTGAAGTTGAAAAACAAATCATTTTAGCTTTTCCTTGGAACAATGACTGGTTATTTTGAATTGTTTAATTTTTTGTATGCATCAACTGGATAGTTTATTCAAAATGAGGTTGGGACATGCTCTGAGATATGAGGAACACAGTTTTGAGTTCTTGTGTTGAATCCTGCCAAAGTACTCAAGCCCTAAATTATGCAGTGATAATTTCCCTTTCAAACACAAGATAAATAATTTTCAGTGTTATGGTGTTTAAACTCTCTAAAATATAAACAACTTAAAGCCAAAAGCTTTCAACATATGTAATTTTGTTTGAAACATGGGACAAGTTCACCTTTATAGGGTGAACCTAGAGGGCAGGACCCCTTTATGAGTGGTTTGGTCCCATTCGTTTAAACATCATCCAAGAATGACAGCTGGTTAAGGGGCACCACAGATTCTTTTTTAGAAACCATAAATCATGGTTTCCTCGTCATGAACACCAGGACATGGGAAAGATAATGAATATCTAGATCTTTACCTTAAGATATGGTTGAGATACGATCACAGAGTGTATCAAACCCTTAGGGACTGAAAGCCTGGAAGCCTGACTGGGACTGGGTGTTTAGACATAACCTAGGATGAACCATTTCGCTTAGTATAATTATGTCCAACATATTTTCATGACATTAACGATAATAAATGAGAGATCTCTAATAAATGACATATCCTGGGAAAGTATACAGAAGGTTCTCAGCTTGTGTATTTTGTTTGTTTGTTTGTTTTATAATAGATAATATAATAAGTGGTCTTTTCTTTGTAAATGAGAACTGGGACAAGAAGTTATGTATTGTCTTCATCTATTTTACACTGCAGTACTGATGGACACATCTTTTTCTCAAACATGGTAATGGAAAAGAATTCATGAGTCTATGTTAAATGAAATTTGAAGATTAAGCTCTGAATCTAACTGCAGATAAGCAGAAGCCTTGTGATAAGGCTTAGTGACTAACAGAGACTGTCTACCCGTGTCATTGTTGATGGAGTTTCCTCCTGGACCTTATTTACTATAAAGTTGATCATAGAATGTCAATTTACTTATTGAAAACAGAGCATATTGTACTTCACAGAAAGCCACAAGTAAATGTGTCTGATTTAGACAATGGTTAGACTGCACTAAATGAACAATAATCCTCAATTAAAATTACCCATAGTTTACCTGTGAGAAATAGAAACACAAGATTATGAAAATTATCTACAACAGCATGAAAATGTATGGCATTTATGACATTTTTTTTATGGGAAACAATGCTTTCCAGATATGGGAAAAGTAATAATGACTTTTTTATTTTTTTTAAATGACTATGTCTATACTTGTTCTTTTAGAAGTAAGACATCACACTTCCATAGCAGTTACTTTGAAGGGGTTGCAAAAAAGTAATTAATGAATTTTGAGCACCTCACCCTTTGGGCCCAATTAAATTTTAGTGCTAGTTAGTTAGCAGTTAAACTTATTTTGGTTCATTCATCTAGAAAGTGCCTTAAAGAAAAGAAAACTAGATCTCAAGATTACAATTACTTCTAGCTTACAAAAATAAATAATAATAATAAATAATAATAATAATAGTAAGTAGAAAGGGAAAATAAGGAGTAGATAAAGTCTCATCACAATTATCTTAAAGCACATTTTTAAAGGAGGGTGAAAAATAATTGCTCGTTGTGCTAAAGCTATGTTAATCTAATGAACCATGCAGATTCCTGTAGTTTCTCAGTGGTAAAAGGATTTAGTATTAATCTGCTTCATTAAAAATTAATGAGGGGTAAATCAGCTGCTACTTAGTGTAATAGAAAATCATGCTAAATACTGTTTGTAAACTGCACTCACTATGGCTTCTTTGATGAAGTGCCAAAAATAGCACAAGCAAGTTGCCAAATGTTGATAAATGAATCCTTAACTTTCATTTAGAAGACAGAAAAATTTCAGCTTGGTACCTTCAGCTACTCTGCACAGATTTAGTTTTAGTAACAGGATGTGAGTGGTGTTTCCTTGACAGTGGAGCCATGACCTGGGGGCCATGACCTGGGGGCCATGACCTGACTGGGCCATGGCCCAGGGAGTTCTCTGACCCTAAATCAGGTTGCAGTAAAGTTATGTTGTGCTGTCTTATTACAGCTACCCCAGCACTTTTTGTATATTTCTTGATATTTCCAGGTCAATGAGGATGGTTGATCTTCCAAGTCAAGGCAGTAAGATGATAATCAGCACTTTAAATCTAACCTTGCACTATCCTTGCATCATGACTTACCATACCTGTCCAACATACACAGGCATCCTTGAGGTCTGTTCCTCAGTTACAAAAAGTGGCTCCCATATCCAGGCACGCTTTACTCTTCGAACTGTTGTGAAAGACTGATCTGTGTTTTGGGCACTGTGGTTATGTGTGGTTGGAGAGCAAAGCCAAAGCTGAACCACTGTCAGCATGAGACATAGCAAAGTGGAACAATTCATGCTGAAGCCTCTCTTCAATCAATTTTCATCTGTCAAAGAGGAGAAGGAAAAAAAAAAAAAAAAAGACCTTAGACAAAGTTTCACAAAGGCATCACTTTTGTCTTCTTTTGTCTTCTTACTTTTACTTATACATTCTGTGCTAATGTAAGAGCTGATTTGCAATGTTAAAACCTCTTCCTCTTCCTAAAAGGAAAGAGTTGAAACAAAGTCTGTTTCCAATTAAAATTGAGATACTTTTAGAGACTCTGGCATGAAAGTCAAGTGTTTAACTTGCCTTTATGAATATCCTAGACAGGGACTTTTTATGCAAAAAAAGGAAAATCATCCTCCAATTAATTCATCTTCAAATTAAGCTGGGTAATTGCATTGTGTAGCCTAGGAATAATTTGATTGGGATAATTGTATGTTTCTACTTAGACAGGGCTCATTTTGAGCAGTAGTTACAGAACTGCCTGAAGGGTGCATGACTACCCTCAGTGGCCATGATGACTGACAACTGAAACAGAGTGGTGCCGGAGCCGTTTTTTTGTTGTTGTTGTTTTTTTAACCTCTTCTTTCCTCTTTCCCAAGTCAGCAAAACACTGACAAAAATGCCAAAGGAACTATGGTACCATGTAGAAAAGCATGTCTTTGCACAAACTATATGCTATTATGTTCTTTCCTGTGATTTTTGGCACAATAAATAAAACTGAATTTTAAATAAAGTGCAATTGTCAGTTGATAATCACCATCTTCTAAGAGGCAAAGAGGAGAATTCTGAAAACCCTTGCCACACATTCACTTCTTAAAACCTTACTTGGCAATGGATCTAGAAATTTTCTTCAAGTCTTTAGCCAGGAAGAATAGCATTTAGTATGCAAGAACAAAGTCTGGTTTATGAATTTATCTCATGGCAGTCAGTTTGTACAACACACTGGAAATATACACATATATTTATATATATATATGGCTGCTTTTAATTTAGGCCTGAAAAATCCATAAACCATTTATCTATTCAGGATAACATACAAATTTATATGTCTTTTAAAATCACGGTTTAATAATAGAGCTATCAACACCTGTCTTTTGCAAAGGAAAATATTGTAATTGCTTAAAATAACAGAGATGTCATGTAGACATTTATTCCTTTCCTTCCAGATTTGATATGATGTTAAACTTAATTCTGTTAAAATGTAATCTGTGTCTATATGATTACTGAGAAAAAGATAAAGGAGTTTTAACAGTAAGACATATAGAATTGTAGAAGTTAGAATGTTGGTTCCAGTTCTGTATACATTTTGTTTTTCAACTTCAAAAGCTATAACAGTGCAAGATGAGATTTGAATGGAAGGGGTGTGACTTGTGTACTCTCTTGTTTCAGTTTGCTGTGGAAAATTACTAATTATCCTAAGTCTGTAAGAATAGTGTTTGCCACATGGAAGACAATGTCAACAAAAGCTCAGCTTGTTTCTCAAATAAAGCTTGAGCAAGTGTTATGCCGTGGAGTTTCTTTTTACAATGGGTGCATTTAGTGCTAAGAACTAATTTGCTCAGTATAAAATCTTGAAAATGGACGGTCATTGCATTTCAGTACATTCCTGCAACTGGGGAGGAACAAACCCAGATACCAGAAAAAGCTGGGGGCCACCCATCTGGAAAGGAGCTTTGCAGAAATGAACCCGCGGGTCCTGATGGACACCGAGTTGAAAATGAGTCATCAATGTGCCCTGGCCACTAAGAAGGCTAATGATGTTCTAGGCTACATTAGGCAAAGTGTCTCAGCAGGTCAAGAGAGGTGATCTTTCCCCTCTACTCAGCATCTCTGACATATTGTAGAAAAATAAATATTTTCAAATTTTGAGATGTTGCACACTATTTGTTATGTGTATAATGTGATTTTAATTGAAAATACAGATGCTGAACAAATTATTAAAAAACAAACAAACAAACAAAGAAAACATAAAGCTATGTAAGGAAATTCAGAATTGTATGTCTTTCTGTTTTCCCCTTCTCTGCTACATCAAACATATTCAATTTGCCATTACTTTCAAGACATTTCAGAGCACATTTACTTCCAGCATCTTCCTACTCATCTGGCATTTAGACACTGCCTCCAGCTTTTGGCCAGCATAAGTTGCCATTCTTTATAAACCCAATAGCTGCAAACAATTGCCTTCTTTCTATTCTCCAAACTTCAACTCACTCTCAGAAGTAACTCTTACAAAATAACCAGAAACTAATTTCTTATTTCTTATCTTTCTTTAAAACAACAGCAATAACAACAACAAACAGTATTACCTACTTAAAGGAAAAAAAAGAGTTCACAGTTTTTAAGGCAGTTCTGTGCTGAGTCTGCTGCCTATCACAGTGACTAGTGTTGTCTGGTACTCATCTGTCTTCCCCTCTCAGTTGTTTCTTGTATTCCCCTAATTGTAAGGTTATTGTAAATGAAATGACCTTGTAGTCTGTGTTATAGCTATAATATGTAGCAGAATGGAGGATTAGTAAAAGAACAGAGCTTTTAGGTAATATAATACTATGAAAAAAATAGACAAATTCTTAATAGAATAATCCCTCATTAAAAAGAAGACAAATGTATTTTCATAGATGAACAAATGAGTTCTCACTAATAATTTCGCAAGGGAATACGAGAAATCGGGACCATATTTCTGCTCCTGTCCTATTCTTCAGGAAGTAGTACATCTTCACTCTCTCTCACTTGTGTTGGATTACACTGGTTTAATAAAGACTGATATTGAGAACAGAGCAATGACAATATCAATTGTGGTTGTAATAAGTAGGCTACAGTTTTCAAAGCAGTATTTTCCTTTTATATCCAGTGAAACCCATGATTTTCCTCTACACTAGGGACAGATTTACCTCTTGGTACAAAGTGGTGGAGTACTTTGGTTTGTTCTAGTATTGTCCCCAGATGAAATCCTGACACCATTTGAAACTGGATATTAGCTTTAGATGTCCTGGTAGTCTGACTTGGTTTTTTATTCCCAATGTCATAATAACAGTAATTTATTATGAATTATGACCATGTCATTGCATTACAAAATAATACCTTTTACTGCCTAACATTTCAAGAATAATAATAGGAAGAGGAAAAGGTTCTAAATATCCAACCTCTGGGATATCATGAAGTAATTTGTATGCTGATGGAAAAAATAAGAGTGAAATAACAGCCTTCTAAAATATTAATGTATATAGAATGAGAGATAATGAGGATAATTACTGTTAGCTGAAGAATAAGGACAAAACAGTTTAATTTTTTAACAAACCATTATCAATAATAATAATAACAACAACAATAACAACAACTTTATATAAGAAAAGTCTTACAATTAGGGAATAAAAACATACCAAAACATAGTAACAAGGTAGATGTTAACTAGATATTATTAGAATCATCTAATACATATATATGTACTTGATCCTGTTTTACTGCAGGATTTTGAAACTGACTCCTGAGGAAAACAGTTCTTTCTGTCCTTAAAAGTATTGTGCAGAAACAATAATGAAAGAATGAAACAAAATCTTGAAAATGAATGGTCATTTCAAAGGTAACTCCTTTTCTGAAATTTTGTGTTGTCTTTGCTTGTTTTTATAATATCAAATAAACAACAACAGAAAAATAGAACAATTCACGTGAGATAATCAAATTAATTATTATCCAGTTTCTGAAACACGATTCTTGTCTCAAGCAGAGGCCTCACATGATGTGAGTTTTCTTTCGTGCATCAGTGTTGTTTTGATAGTAACTCTTTTTCATTGGACACTTTAGGCCCCACCCAATGTGGTAGACACTTAAGCTATAATGCTTGTATAACCCTCAAGCAATTAGCAGCCCCCCCCCCCCCGCAACACACATACATACATTCACTACTTTATTTAATGTATATGTTTTCTTTTTTTTTTGTCTTGATACTTAAATGTAGCAATTGTTTTGTTTTGAAACTTAAACAATTTATTTATTTATTTGCTTATTTTTGTAATATCAATAGAGCAATTGATACAATCTTTCATTGTGTGCAAAATGGTAGACTTAATCTTATACTTGCTGCTTCTTACACTTCGTGAATTTCACATAGAAAACAATATTTCGTACAGATTTGTTATGTTAGAAACTCTTTACCATTTTCATTGCTTTTTTATCCATGATTTAATTATTTCCAATCAGTGCCAAGATATATTGTATGTAAGTTTTCCATTCTTCACATGTTTTAAGAATTTTATGTGATGACACCAGAAAAAGGCATATTAAACTTTTAAGAATAAATATGGTATATTTAGCTCCAGCTATGTGGGGTTCTTGATTGCAGATTAGCACAGGGTAGGTCACTACTATAACAGTAACATTTTGCTGAGTTGGTAAAAAACAATAGTGGGAACTAAAAAAATGAAAAAAAAATGTTGTTATTTAAACTTTGTATTTTACTGAATATCGCTGTTTTCATATGCCACCTATGCATCTTGCATTTTTTATTTATTTATGGGAGTGGATACCAGTCCTGCTCAGGTCACCTTTTCAATAATACCTCTGAGCTTATGGTTTTTTGTTGTTGTTGTTTCGTTTTTGCGTGATTTTCTTTCTTTTTTCTTTTTTCTTTTTTTTTTTAATTAGTTTAGCATTTAATATTTTTAGCTTTATTTGTACTGAAACTAAATATTTTAATTGAGTCTTTTTTGACTTTATGCCTTTCACACATTGTGTTTTTGATAATTTGGACTGCTACATCTAACAAGTATGCCAAATTTAATTATACTCTGGCTAGAAGAGCTAACATCTAAAATGTAATATCTTCAGTCAATTAATTAGAGCTATGTCAACAACAGCCTTGCTAGTCTGTGCATGACTAGTTATTTTAAAAGCTATTACTTAACCTTGAGAAGTGTGTCCTTTAACGCACATCTTGATGTGACATTTGACCAAATCATATTGACTGGTATTGCATATTAACATATTAACAGCTACGTGTGTCTTCACTAGTCACCCAGCACTTCACTTACTTGGAGAGCAATTACTTATATGTTATGAATGTGACATAAATTTCATTTTATTCTAATTGGGACATTATTTATTTCATTTTGTAAATATGAAATGATACCATTAGGGAAGGACTTCGAACTATTATATAGAATTGCCAGAGTAATTATCTGTCAGTTATACATGAACAAAATAGCTTTAGAGAAATTAATTTGTTAGTTTATTAGTGCCTTTAAGTCTGTGGATTTTAATCAATGTAGAGCTGACTGACTAGAAATACAGTCATTGCTATTGCTTTATAATGGTGTGCTGATTGTCTTTTTAGGCAGTATATTAACACCCCATCACTTTACTAGAGTATCTGTGGCAATACAGAAAAAACCCTATTGACATTTCAGATGACAAAAAACTGAGCTTTCAATGCCCAACAAGCAGTTGGCAGAAGTCTGTACATACTAGAGAAATGAAACATCTTTTAAAATATCAAATTGTGATATTTATTTTTAAAATCCTATCACTAGTATCAAAAGTATGTAGGAATGTAGGGAAAGGCAGGACATTTGTTTTAAATGAGGGGAAAGGTCAAAGCTGAATGATGAGATTTCCTACCGTGGCTGAAGAAAACAAATGGGAGATTCATTCCCTGTTCAGCTAAAGATAATATAGACAGTACGGAGAGACATATTACCTGCTTTACAATCTTAAACCACGGTATATCTTGTTTGTTCTCATTCCTTCAGTGGAACTATTTTAATTACCAAAAGACATGAGTAGACCAACAAGGAGCCAGAATTAAAGCCAGTGACTATTGGTGTTCATATTCTTTCTGAATTTTGTCTTATATAGCTAGCTGCAAAATACTTATTTGCTAGTGTCTATGAATATACAAGAGGAGATAGCCAGTCTATTGCCCTTTTCAGGCCTGGTCCACCAGTATTTTTAGAGCTGAGCAATTGGTTATTGATCTGCAGTTTCCCAGACATACATGCAGCTGAAACCAGCTCATTATTTCTGGGTCTATATTTGTCTTCCCTTAGGTGACTGCTACCTCTGCTGTGGACAAAGATTCTCATGATTTGAAAAACATGAAATCATTATTTCACTCTCTTCTATCAATCATATGATGCAGAGCTGAAAGTGAAGCTTCAGACACTTCAGTCATGCCCGTAGGAGAAGGAAGCCTAAGTCTTCCAACTTCAATTCCTTGGAGCCCTTTTAGAAACAGCCTGCTAAAGGCAACACATCCCATCCAAAAAGTCTCTGGGGCAAAGAAAGCATCACCTACACTATTTCTATCAACAGAGCATAGCTCTGTGGGGATGGATAAACTTCTGGTAGGCAGGACTTGGACAGATAGCTTTCATTCTGTGGCAGTGACCTTTGGAAGTGCTGGTTAAGATAGGGGTGGAGCCCATATAAATTCTTATGTTACTGGCTTTCAGCTGGAACTAGAAGAATATTAAAATTAAATCAGGGACATCAAAAGGAAATAAACAAAACTTAAAGGAGACTTTTGGAATCTACTCAAATTCCCCAAAGGTGTAATGGATAATATTGCACTGACACACACATACACAGGAGCTCCAGTAGATTCTCCAAAAGTGATTTATCCTTAAAAATTTTTCCCAAGTCAGTGTGGGATCTCCTCTTCTAGTGGAAGACTCCGCATGTTATTAACTGAAGAATAAAAGTTCTTGTACAGTTTCATAGACAAGAGATACAGATACTCCTACTTTTTCTTTTCTTCTCCGTGAGAAAATGAAGTAGGCATATCTACATGTTTTTATCTAAACACTGGTAAATTAAGGATTATATTATGTTCTTTTTCACAAACTATTCTGCCATACTTCAGTCCAGACGTTTCTGAGCTAAAGAAAAGTTGAAATGTTCTATCTGAGAACTTGACATTAGAAGTAAATATGTTCATTTTCTGCAGTCCTTCAACAGCTTTAGCAATTATATTTAGACAAAAATAATAATAGTAATAATAAAATAAAAAAATCAATTTAGTAAACAGATGCTGAGATGATAAGAGATTGTTAGATCTCTGGTGGTATACTGCTCTATGCACATTAAAATAAAGATATATATATTTAATTTTAGCTTTCTTTAACTATGACAATTATTTATTTTTAAGAGAATTTGAAATATTGAAACTTATGACTAAAACCATGTCTTTTTTCATAAATATTTTGCTAATTAAAAAGACCAACACACATACACAGTAAAAACAAAAAATACTTGCCTTCTGGCATTTGCTTTTTATTGTAAAGAAGTAGCAAATCCAATTACAACATGTTTGATTCACTGGGCAAATCCTACTGGAACATTTTCAGCTCCACAGGATACCACTCAGTACTGAAGAACCACTTGTCAGCATAATGATGTAAAGGACCACATTCTGTGATTCACACTTGAATCTGTTTGCCAGATGATCTTCAGAAAAACGCTTCATGAAATGCTCCAAAACTCTTTTCAGGATTCATGTTCCTTTTTGCTTTCATTCATAATTTCTTACAGACATTAATAACTAAATGAATTCACCTTTCGCATGGTTTCTGAGGAGATTTAACTGCCCTAAACATGAAACACCCATGGATAAAAATAATTTTAAACATTTCAGTTAAGCTGATGGTTTTTGACATATCCTGATGTATTGCTAAACTTGTGGTTTTGGCTTCTGAGTCAATTCTCCACATAAAATGAGCTAAATCAGAAGCACCCTTAAATGAAATCATCCAGGCTATGCCAATAGGAAACTAGAATTAAATCAGATTCAAACTCTTATATTTAAGGAGACATTCCTGGATACATTTTAAATTAAATAAATAATCCTAAAAACTTAAAAAATCCTAAATCCCTACAAAGAATTAAATAACACATGCCTTCACATAAAAAAGTAAGGAAAAAAAATAATATATTTTATTTTCAATATCTGACTTTGTGTTCTGATTATTAATAAAACACTGACAATGAGGTAAATAAAGAAGTGAAGGATTACTTTTAACAAGACTTTCCATTATAAGCTAGAATATTTCCTCTAATACTTAACATAAAAATAGAACTAAAACAAAACAAACAAAACAAAACAAAAAACCCTGGTCAGCACACAGTGTTCCCACCCTATGCACGACCACAATGGATGTCATTTGGAAAATGATGAAAGAATGCTGAAAGAATGCACCATCCCTCGGAAAACTTGCAGTAATATGAGACAAGAAAAACAGAATTTGGCTGCTTTCAGACAGAGGAAACAAACTGAAGAATATGTATAGTTTTCAGAATCATGATAAATTGAGATGGATGGAAAAGACTTAATTGACAAACTTCTAAAAGGATAATATTGTTTCTTAGATTTTATTCTCATAGTCTAAATTTCAATTGATGAATCTTCCATTACCTCCTGCAATGACAGTAGTAATGACAATTTCGGTTCTATTTAGCTCCTAGTGAGCAGAGGCTTGTCTCCATATTTAGGTCTCCCTGCTTTATTCATTTTTTTTCTTTAAATATATAGATTCACTGTTCTGCTCATCAACCAGGAACACGTCATCCTCTTTCTTCACACATATTATCAATTATATTAAAGGCTAGTATCCTTTTCTTATCTGTTTCTTATGCCATAGTTATATTAATTCAATGTGGTTCTTATTTGATTTCATTCAACTTTGTAAGCACTTTTCAGGCAATGAGATATTGAGAGGGGGACAGGAACCAAGCATTAGGTCGTCTAGGCCAGAAAAAATGTTGTTGCATGGTAAATTTCATATCAAAGATCTTCAAACTGGTTTTATTTTCTTTGCTGTTCTGTTTCAAGTTTTGGAATAAAATATACCAGGTATAACCCAATATACCCCATCAGATTTGTAAATTGTGCAGAGATTAAACAGTTTTTTAATGGAATCACATTTTATGAAATTCAAAAGCACAAATACACAATTCCTAATAATACAATGCCTTTTCTAGCTATTGATATTTCACACTCTAAAAAGTCTTTAAAGGATACTGTGTGGATATGAGTTACTTTAAACTCCTATGATATTCCTGTATCCTAACAGAACATCAGAGAATAATTTCAGTCTAGAATAAATAAATAAATAAATAAATAAAATATTTTTAGTTCCAGTCTTTTCAGTTGCATAGTATCCTCGACCTAGTCCTTGACATGAATAGCCAAGATGTCTCTTCTTCATGTGATATCTCAAAGATTTAATTTTGTTGATTACTTTTGTGAAAGGAGTGTCTACTTTTCCAGAAAACAAAGCCCCAGTTTGTCCAATCCTCTTGCTAGCTACTTAGTACATGTAATATAACTTTTCCTGTCAAATGGGAGGAAAATTACCATTTATACTTCCATGATCATTCAGCATAGTTCAGTCCTTACTTGGAATCAAATTAAAATACCTTGAGTCTTTCTTATTAATTACAAATTCCTTTTTACCTAAAAACCCATTAATTAGAATGTCAAGAACACAGCTTTTTTGTTGTTGATGTTGAAACTTACTATTCTGAAAGTCATTGTTCTGATTGTACTGTTTGTTATGTGTTAACACAGTTTTATTTGATGCCCTTAAATTCTGGTCTTTCTTCAAGAATATTACATGATCTTAGAAGAAAAAAAAAAAAAAAAAAAAAAAGGACAAACAACCACCACCACCACCTAAACAGTGAGAGCAATGGAGAATGGCTAATTATTGTTATTAGTTCATAAGATTACTTATCTTCTGGACTAATACTCTTAGTAAAAAAAAAAAAAAAAAGTTCAGGACACACAGTTGAAGATAGTAAAATATTTTGTCGTTTCACCTTGTTTTCTGTTCTGCATCTTTAACTCTTCATTCCTTTTTTTCCTTTTCCAACCAATATTCACCTTATCATGACATGATCCTTCCACTTCTCATCTTATGTTGAATTATCCTTTCTCAATTAGAAAGGAACTGAGGCTTCCCCTCCACTGTTTTCTCATTCTTCACTTAAAACCTGTTTTTCTGTTTGGATCTTGAATTGATGAACTACTTGCTCACCCACCACTGCTGTCCCCACCACTGTGACTCATCTACAATTAGTTTATTGCATCTTTATAAAAGTTTTTATCTTTTTTTTTCTCTTCAATCTTTATGTATTTATGTATGTATCTTTATGTATCCTCTCGTTACTGTGTGAGGCCCTGTTGCTTCTCTGTTCAATGTCCTCTCTCAATCATACATCTTTCTATTTTTTTAAATATATTTTACTTCATAGTAAAATCTAGTGCAAAAATTAAAATGCACCATATTTTGTTGTTTAGCCAGAGTCCCTATGGGTCATTCACAAAGTAATTTTGTTTATTTCAAGAATGCCCACGTATTCTGTAGCCTTAGCTTTTGTATTGCAAACTAAGCAGGTGTCCTTAGTACATGATATATTACAAGAATGTTAAAATACAGAAACTCAACGTTTTTAAACTTCATCACCTACTTTTTCTTTCACTCAGAAAGGCTTCTTAAACCAAGAAGTAAAGCACAGGTAGAAACAGGAAGCATTCACACTGATATTAAATCCTGGCTAGCCTGAGATTAATAGGGTAGGAATCAACATTGAGAAGTGAGGGAGTAGAAGAATCTGGTGCTCTTAAAATTCCAGATTAAGGTAATGGTATGACTTCATTTTCACATAGTGAAATGTCCTTACAGGACAGTAAGAAGCTGGACATGGAGTCAGGCCTAGACTGGAAAGAAACACTCGGTATGGTGTGTCATGGGCCATTTATTCACAGATATTTACAGGATGCATGAATTTCCATCCATGGGCCATTTATTCACAGACATTCACAGGATGCATGAATTTCCATCCAGTCTGTGCACACTGCCACAGATCAGGGCTGTGGAAACCAGCAAGCTGTTCTGTTGCATTTTTTGATTTGCTTTTCAGCTTCAGGAGTCAGAATTAACTAAAATCTAAAGGTATATCCAGTTTAGCTCAAGAGATATTATTCCAAGATAGTACTTCTGAAATGTCTTTGTATCCTTTTAGCTGCAGTCTGGAGGAACTGCAGAAATTCAGTGCAAAAGCCCCATGTCTGGCAGAAAGCAAAAGTAATTATTAAGTGCTCTCCTAGTTCTTTCAAAAGGACATTAAAACCACTGAAGGCCCGTGTTGGTGCCGTGACAGTAGTGCTGTTCATTGCAGTCAAAATAATTTCTCTAAACCAAAGGAGGAAAAAAGAAAACAAATTAAGAAAATTATAGAAGTTACTATGATCAGACTTTGCTGATGAAGTGGCACAGCACATAAAAGCAAAGTAAGTTTTGATGTTAAGAAAGAAACAGAGTTTAGGGAAGGAAGAAGTATTCTGAGAAAATTTCAAAGAACCATAGGAAACTGTGTGGAAAAGCAGGAGACAAAAGGCTTGGGAGTTAGCCTAAGGTAGAAACATGAGGCCTTTGCAAATAACAATCTTATCCAGAGATGTTACAGATAACACTTCCTGAATTTCTGTGTTTCTTTTAAATAATTCCAGAGAATGTGTAAAGGTGAAATATTACTTTCATGAGTAAATTTTATGATTAAAGGATCAAAGTAACAAGGTAAGGCTAAAATAAGTAAATAATTAAATGAAACGTGAAAATATATTATGGCTAAAGCTGACATTTTATAACAGTTTTAATTTCTTCTGTAACTTTTTTTCTTTCTGATATGTATAAACTTTCTTAAATAGAAGCAACTATGTAATAATCAATGTTTGACATGGGAGATATGCCTGTAAAAATTAGAAACTTACGGTGTTCAGCAGGCAAAATATGATCAGGACTATTTCTGTCATAAACATTTCTGTCAGTTTTATGACTATTTATATTGGTAACTTTTATATTTCATGGCAACTTCAGCTAGCAACTCATGGAGAAAATCAGGAAAATAAACATGGATCCTATTTCCCATCTCTCAATTAATTAATTAGTATGTTTGTGAGAGAAATGGGTGTGTTTTCTTAAAAGTAATATTTTAAGAAAATCTCAGGGTGGGAGAATAAATATGAGTAACATTACAAATCAAATATCTTTGTTTGGAGACAGGCAAAAACTTTCATGTGGGGTAAAATGAAATTTTCAAATGTGGTAGTTACACAAATTAATTGACAGAAAATCTTTTAAAAATATGTAAAACCAAGTTAAAAATGCTCTGAAAGATCTTAATGCCACTTTAATTTTGTAAGGGTCTGACTGTTCTTTGCTTTTGATTACATAGATATAACTTTCTGTGCATTTCTATTTAGCACATAATGATCTGTGTGGACTTTCTGTGATGCCCTGCATGAGGTTAACGTGCTGAGGCCAAGTTGTAAGAAGCAGTTAAATATCCATCAGTGTTCCCTGTGCTGATTAGAATGATTTCTGCTTCATGGAGACAGTCTGGAGGAGGTTTTTTTTGTTTGTTTTGGTTTGTGGTTTTTTTTTTTTTTTTTTTTTTTTTTTTTGCGTTGTGGGTTTTTTTTTGGTATTTTTTGTTTGTTTGTTTTGTGAAAATGACACATAAGACTTCTTTCAAGGTTCATCCCCTCATGGTAGCTCATGGCAATTGGTAGCGAAGAAGCACTTCAAGTCCATTGAACTGGACAAATATTTTTCAAGACATCTCTTGGCCTTAGACCTGGAGACCAGCACGCCTTCTTTCTAGATATTTCCTGTCCTCATTTAGCTTTTCTCAGGCTTGAGAGCATTCTCTCATTCCTATGCAGCTGAGCAAATAACTTCAATACATATAAACACATGCATATGCATGAGCCCTGAAAGATGCCATAATTCACTATACCAGATTATTTAAAATTGCCCCAAATTAAGTTCTTACTAAAATATGTTTGTATGGATACCTCCCTCCTTTAAAACTGGTTTCATCCACATAATTTCCTGTATTTCAGGATTCTGTCAGAGTTGCTAACTGTTTAATTCATTACAAGCCAGCTGAAGCTGGGAAGTCCATAACATTGCCATAGTAACTGAGTGGACAAAGACTTAATTCATTAGTTTATATAAGCCAGAACTCATATCCTGCAGACAGTAATGGTTATAAATTATGTATGTCTATAAAGTCCACCATTAATGGATTATATATATATTTAATAAATAGGTGTCAGTTCCTTAATAGTGAAAAATGGGCTTTGACTGCCCCATGCTCTCTCAAAAATAGTTTTGTTAGATAGTTAGTCAATCAAAAAGTCAAGGGGAATGAAAAGGAACAAGAAACTAGGGTATGGTAACAGTAGTGTTTTCTATGTTAAGAGAGGCTATTAATTATATTATTAATTTAGTATCTGTTTATTTTGAAGAAGTCTCCAAAACTGAGCTGCAAAACTCCATAAAAACAGTGTAGATTTACAGTAACAATTCATTTTGAATTTTGCAGCCTGATGAGAATGACTGACCTGGAGTCAATTTTCATTGTTCCTAATCCACAGATATAATTTTCAGGGACACTGCTCAGGTAACAAAAGTGAAAGAGCAAGACTGAAAGAGTAATCTCTTGAAAAATGTTTTGTGAAACACATCATTATGTCATGGGCAATGTGTTCTGTTGTATTAAAACAAGAAGGTAACATAGTCACCAGTGATACTTGGTGGTGTCAAGATGGATTTCAAGAATGAAAATCTGTTAATTTGAACCAAACTGAAATCATACACCAACTCTGAGAGCAATTGCAGGGTTATTTTATCGTCTCTGTTTAATTTCACCCTCCTTCCACACACCTTCTTTTTGCAGCATTTAGCAATTGAACAGATTAAAATGGTAAATGAGGCCTACTGTATTGCAATGTTTCTAACTAACACTGGCAAACATTATAAACATTATTTGGGAATTTTGGTTAAATGTGTAGAAGGGACATTTTAATCACTGATTCTACCTATAAATTCAGCATCGAACAAGGTCTATACAATTTAATTCCCTAGATTAATGAATTCTGTAACTCTTTTTCATAAGATTCCTGAGGATATTAGTTATTCATTTTAATCCTGCAACTGTGAAAAGTACAACCCAGATGGGAATTGCCACTACAGCCTTATTTTATATGTTGCTTTATTTCATTCTTTTCTTACACTTTAATTCTAGTGCCAGCTTTCAGCAGGATGTTGAACCTGAAAGTTTTCTCTGCACATTTAATTCAAAGAGCAGACTGTCACCTGTATTTCTCCCTCAATGGAATTCTACTGCTTATCACTCTATTAGACTTTATTTGTTTTATATTGTTCTGTTTTGTTGTGTGTGAGTGTTTTTTTGGGGGGCAATTTTGAATTTTTCCAGGAAGCTCTCATGAGCTGCAAGCTGCATAGGCTACTGACTTAATAACAGGTTCCCTCTCATGTCCTTTCTCCATCCTACTCTATTGTACAGCACATTTTGACTTCTTAGATGTCTCTTCTGGAAAGTGCATTTATTAGATGATGTCCTGTAATTGAGGACTTTTGATATAAACCTAGTTTATATGTTTTGTTTTGTTTTTCTCAAAGGTTGTTAAAGTGCATATGAACTTTGTATTAAGCCTATTGAGCTTTCAACAGTAAGAGCTGATTTTAATAAAAGTATCTAGCATCTGGAGGCTTACATTTAAAAGATGACTCTGAAAATCAATGCCCAAATCCCAGGAACATATTTAACTGCTTTCACAAAAGACATCATATACCAGTATATGAATAGAAGTGCATTTTCCTATTCAGAGTATTTTCAAAATAAAAAGATGTTCCCAATCACAATGTGTTGAAACTTCATTCAATGGTGCATCACAATTTCACTAGTGCAGTTTTTGTTGTTGTTGTTGTTGTTTAAAAAAAAATAAGATTAAAATATCTAAATGAGTAGATAAAAACTGAACTTACTTCCTGCTCTTACACTTTTGCTCTAGAGAAGAATTTGCAAATTAACATTAAAATTATTTTAATCCTTTTTTTTTTTTTTCCCTTGTTATTACCAACAACTCTCAGCCAGAAAGGTAAATTCTGTGCATTTTACTTCTCATTTTGCTTAAATCTACTTTCATGGCCTTCTCACTCTTAACTGAAATATGACCAAAACCTTGGTGCTAATGCAGATTATATTTTTGTACTATTTCATCCTGCTAGCTGTGTGGTAACTAAGGAGTAAAAACAAGGGCAATATATTAGTACAGTGTTATGAAATCATAAGCACGTCACAAAAATTCTGCTCTTTGGGAGGGGGCCAGAGCTGTTCTCCATGAAAGAGCGCTACTATAGCAATAAATAATAATAATAATAATAATAATAATAATAATAATAATAATAATAGTAAAGGATATAACACATCATTTTCCTAAGAGGTAAATACAAGTTTTAAGATTTCTTAGTGTTTGTAGAGAAACACTAACATTAACATCTAATGTGTTAACTTTACTCATTGATTAAGAAAAAAAACAATACCAAGAAGACAGATGAAACAGAAAGAAACAACTGTAAAACATTCACCCACATTCTCCAAAGGAAAACAGGTAACATGCCAGCTAGAAGAGGGAGCAAATGAAAGATTTTATACCTTCTAAACTTGCCTTTCAAGATATTTGCCATTTTCTGTATATGATATCAGCCAAGTTTTCCAGAACGCACACAGAATATTTAAAATAAATAGAACAGTACTGTTACTTAAAATTGTAATTAGCTTGAGAAAAATATTTTACCTTGAGAAAATGGTTGAACTCTGAACTATTTCAAAGTTGAGTTATTCCAAACTGATTAAATTATCTGAAATGCCACAAAGGGATATCTTTCTCTGTTGAAGAAAATAATTAAAAAAACAAAAAAAGTTTTCTCATAAAAAAAAAACAGTTAGTTCATATTAGTTTATATCAACAAAATAGAGGATATTAAACTACACATCATACCACTATTTTTTTTCCCAAATATTAATATCAAACAAGATGCTGAACTATATGCAGCAAGAACCAAATAGAGTCCAAGCAGACTCTGTGCAAAGGCAATCTTAAAACAAAATATGACCTATTATTAGGATATTTGCAATTCAATCTATTTGGATTTATGATGTCATCTCTATGGAAACAACAACCAAATCAGTATACAGGCCACATAATTCACCTGCAGTTAAAGTACCTCACCTTGAAGAGCACTTTCTCCACCAGCTATCACTATAATATTGTTTTATATTAAACAAAGATTTCTTTCTTGTACTAAATGGTAAATAAATTCTAAGCAGTCTCCTTTTACACCCACCTTGTTCTTTTGCAATTCTCCTAAAACTATAATTTAGCATGTTTTTTTAAATAGTACCACAACTTTAAGCTGCCTTTTCCTTCTCTTACATCACCTGCCACTTTTAACTGGTTACCCCTCAACTTGTTTGTACCTATGAACTAAGAATTTATATGCTATAAATTAAACAAACTTTAATAACAATAATAACAATAACAATAATAATAAAATCCTAGATTATTTAGTACTTGTTCCAATACAATACAGGAGAAAGTCTGAAGGGAGGAAGTGCCTGATAAGATAGGAGAGTGACTAGGATGCTTTCGACATGTTTATAGCTTTAGCTCTTTAGTAAAGATGTTATTGTTTCTTTTCAAGGCTAAGCTTAATCTTTTCAGGTCACAGGACTTTTTCATGTATAGTGTTCAGTTTATTGAGCACCTTAATACAATATAAGTAGTTCTTATGAACTACTTCTAACCTCACTACACCTAAACCCAAATGCTCGTCCTTCTTTAGATCACTCAGAGAATAGCCAATGGAACAAGGTTTGGTTTCTGACTATAAAGCTGAGGGAGGAAAAGAACAGAAGGAAAAATTGCATTTCAAGATAATGCCTTCTGATAAAAACCACCCCAAGTTATGTTTGCAAATTAAGGAGTTTACATGTGGTGTTAATGAACAATGGCCTCGAATTATGTAACCTTTTATATACAGTTTATTTAAATAAATGATAAATAGCAGTATATGCACAGATCTTTATGAAAAAATTACAGAATCACAGAATTATCTAGGCTGGAAGAGACCTCCAAGATCACCTAGTCCAACCTCTGACCTAACACTAACAAGTCCTCCACTAAACCATATCACATCTAAACGTCTTTTAAAGACCTCCAGGGATGGTGACTCAACCACTTCCCTGGGCAGCCCATTCCAATGCCTAGCAAACCTTTTGGTAAAGAAGTTCTTCCTATTATCCAACCTAAACCTCGCTTAGCGCAACTTTAGCCTATTCCCCCTCATCCTATCACTGAGCACGTGGGAGAATAGACCAATCCCCACCTCGCTAAAGATATATACAGATACATACAGATATATATAAATAGCTAGCTGCCTAATAGTAAAGTCCTGAAAATCCAAAGCAGCTACTGTTGTGGTATGCCCTCTAAAGCCCTCTTAAGACATCATGACTTCAGTGCTGAATCCTTTACTGACTTTTGTTTTTTAATAATTATTGGTTTTATTATATTTTATTATTATTAATTATTAACACGTTGTTTTATTAATAATAATTAGTATATTAATAATTTTATTATATTATTTTTGATAATTATTATTTTTATTAATTAATTTGAAAATAAAAATGTTGGGGATTTTCTGCATGTAGAACTAAACAGTGTAGCTTCTTAGTTTTTCAAAACTTGAAGAAGCTTTTTTGTTTTCTTTCAATTAATTTTCCTCTCTTGAGATAGGGATGGGAGGACATACAACTTTACATTTGATTTTTTGAATTGATTTTTAAATAATTATGAACTAACTTTTAATCAATATTTAACTGTTAACTTCATGAAGGGGGAAGACAGAGCAGACTATGATGAATAAACCTGTTGCAATTTGCTATCAATGTAGCAGCAGCCTGCATGCCTGAGCTTGGTGGTGTGAATGGCAGCAGGGCTGGGTTGGCTCAGCATCCCCCACTTATCTCCTTTGTCCAGCTGCAGGAGGCAGCAAGCCATCAGAAGCTCTTGAGGTTGTCACCAGTAGTTCTCCCTTGCATCAAGAAATCAATGTGTCTGACAGGCAAATACCTTACATTATCTTTTATAGAGATGAACTTGCCACCACTTGACAGAGTTCCAACCTTTTACACCTATTAAGGAAGGAAACAGTAATGCTGTCCTCTTCTCTCTAGGGTTTTCTATATGCTACCTCTGACTGTGTCCTAAATGAATCAAGAAATCAATTTGCAGCCTCTCTGCCTCAGTTAAATCAAACTTATTCACAGTTTCTGCTGAGTAAAAAACATTCATTGCTTCCCCACAGGTATCTGCTGTCACTTTGACAAAGCATATCAGAGCCCTGACCAAAGCTACGATGTCCAAAATGTTTCATTTTACTTTTATATTTTTTAGCTTTACTTATAACTGTTTTACTACTGCATGACATTGTTTTCATTAATAATATTTGTGTGAATTAATTCTACTCTTAAAATCAGTGCTTACTAAATATGACTGCTAAATAAGGTGGAAAAATTAATGCTATTACCAAAAGAACAAAACATAATATGGAATAAAGTCCATTTTTATTGAAAAATTGTGACTAGAAGATGAAAGATGGCAGAGTTTATTGTGGACATGGGCATTACAGGCTGTTTAATAACCTAAATATTTATTTTATTTCTATGCCTGTGAATAATTATTTTTTAAGACACAGATAGTGTTTTTATTTTTAACAATACAAGGCCTGAGGCTCCCATGTTTTCTTAGGATATGATTTATTAATTTAAGCACCTGAAAGATCTAGCTTAATATGCTACCTCAGTAGTCAATGGAAAGAGAAAGGCAGTGGTGTTTTATTGCATTGTAAGAAAGACAGAATCATAGAATCACAGAATCACAGAATTGTCTAGGTTGGAAGAGACCTCCAAGATCATCTAGTCCAACCTCTGTCCTAACACTAACAAGACCTCCACTAAACCATATCACTAAGGACTACATCCAAACGTCTTTTAAAGACCTCCAGGGATGGCGACTCCACCATTTCCCTGGGCAGTCCATTCCAATGCCTAACAACCCTTTCAGTAAAGAAGTTCTTCCTAATATCCAACCTAAACCTCCCCTGGCACAACTTGAGCCCATTCCCCCTCGTCCTGCCACCAGGCACGTGGGAGAATGGACCAACCCCCACCTCGCTACAGCCTCCTTTAAGGTACCTAGAGAGAGCGATGAGGTCTCCCCTGAGCCTCCTCTTCTCCAGGCTAAACAACCCCAGCTCCCTCAGCTGCTCCTCATAAGACTTGTTCTCCAGACCCCACACCAGCCTTGTCGCCCTTCTCTGGACTCTCTCGAGCACCTCCATGTCCTTCTTGTAGCGAGGGGCCCAAAAGTGAACACAGTACTCGAGGTGCGGCCTCACCAGAGCCGAGTACAGGGGGACAATCACCTCCCTAGACCTGCTGGCCACGCTGCTTCTTATACAAGCCAGGATGCTGTTGGCCTTCTTGGTCACCTGAGCACACTGCTGGCTCGTATTCAGCTGCCTATCAACCAGTATTCCCAGGTCCTTCTCGGCCAGGCAGCTTTCCAACCACTCATCTCCCAGCCTGTAGCGCTGCTTGGGGTTGTTGCGCCCCAGGTGCAGGACCCGGCACTTGGCCTTGTTGAACTTCATACAGTTGACCTCAGCCCATCGGTCCAGCCTATCCAGATCCTCCTGCAGAGCCTTCCTTCCCTCGAGCAGATCGACACACGCACCTAACTTGGTGTCATCTGCAAACTTACTGAGGGTGCACTCGATCCCCTCGTCCAGGTCATCGATAAAGATATTAAAGAGGACCGGCCCCAGCACTGAGCCCTGGGGGACTCCACTAGTAACCAGCCTCCAACTGGATTTGACTCCATTCACCACAACTCTTTGGGCCCGGCCATCCAGCCAGTTTTTAACCCAACGAAGCGTACGCCAGTCCAAGCCACGAGCAGCCAGTTTCTTGAGGAGAATGTTGTGGGAAACGGTGTCAAAAGCCTTACTGAAGTCAAGGTAGATCACATCCACAGCCTTCCCCTCATCCACCAAGCGCGTCACTTGGTCATAGAAGGAGATCAGGTTCGTCAAGCAGGACCTACCTTTCATAAACCCATGCTGACTGGGCCTGATCGCCTGGTTGCCCTTCAAGTGCCGCGTGATGACACTCAAGATAATCTGCTCCATGAGCTTCCCTGGCACTGAGGTCAAACTAACAGGCCTATAGTTCCCTGGGTCTACCCTCCGGCCCTTCTTGTAGATGGGCGTCACATTTGCTAGCCGCCAGTCGACTGGGACCTCCCCTGATAGCCAGGACTGCCAATAAATGATGGAAAGCAGCTTGGCCAGCTCCTCCGCCAGTTCTCTCAGTACCCTCGGGTGGATCCCATCCGGCCCCATCGACTTGCATACATCCAAGTGCTGTAGCAGGTCGCCAACCATTTCCTCGTGGATAGTGAGGGCCACATCCTGTTCCCCATCCCCTTCCACCAGCTCAGGGTACCGGGTATCCAGAGAACAACTGGTCTTGCCGCTAAAGACTGAGGCAAAGAAGGCATTGAGTACCTCAGCCTTTTCCTCATCTTTTGTAACTAAGTTTCCCCCCACATCCAGTAAAGGATGGAGATTCTGACAACTAAGACAACTAAGTACAAAGTCTAAATCAACCTATTTCTGTCTAGAATAAATCATGATAATTAACCTAAGATAATAAATTATCTATTAAATATCTACAATCAGGTCACATGAACTACATTCGTAATCTTACTGCCATCTTCACAGAAATTTACTTTTGGGCAAGTTCTTTCATTTCTGAATTTATATTAAAATTAGTGAAGATCAACGTGCATCTTGTTAAATCCGTTAGTACTAATTTACATTTAGGAGTATAGAACTCAATTCCACTATCAGATATACTTTGCATTTTAGGTAGAGATGGATGATTCTAGTAAAGGAAATTAGACTACAACAAAGATGTTTTATAGATTATATTGTTTAAAAGAATGTATGAAATTCTTATAAAACACTATTTATTTTCTTGAAACAAATTACCTTGTAATATAAAATAAGCACTGTTTAGAAAAAAATTTTCTCTACACTGGACAAGAGGAATGATATTACCCAAAGGAGGAGTGAACATTTCTTTATGTTTTCCATTATATTAAATATATATATATATATATGTTTCTTCAGGAAACCTATGTATTTTGAATCCTTACCTTGTCACAGCTAATTATCAAAATATCAGAATGTAGAATGTTTTTCTGATTTAGTAGTATGAGTTATGATGAATAAGATTATTATTAACATGGCAGACTACTAAGATATCATACCATATAAGAAGTACATCATAAATTCTAATAAATGTCATAGTATAGAAATGAAATAAATATGTTACTTTTGGATATTAAAAAAAAAAAAAAATCAAAGCAAAGCTTAGTTTTCTGTATTTCCTTACTTTATAATTCTATGTGATTTTGCCACATATACATTAAAACTCTCACATTTTTTCATGTCTTGCAGGTTGATACAATTTCAGTCTTACTGACAATCAATTCATTCATTCTTCAGTAGGTTCCACTACATGAACCTCTAGGCTCATCTCACTTACCTGGTTTAGCTATAGTAACCATTCCTACAGCAGAAAAATAGTTAAAAAAAAAATAGTCCCCCACATAAAAATTACAAATTACTACAAATCTAAAATTGGTGTCTGTAAATAAAACACTGAAATTGTTCCAACAGAGTTTAATTTCAGATATCCTATTGAAATTGTATATCTTTTAGTCTCACTGACTTTTATGATTAGTAATACTCCAAAATACAGTCTGTTATTTTTATGATGCAATGTTTTGTGCTGTGCTGCCTTGTTTACATTTGAAATAAAATCACATTATAGTAGCTCAGACTTAAGCAGCATTCCTCCACTTCAAAATCTGCTATCGTTTTGGAAAAGCTATATTTAAAAATTATTATTAATAATAATAATTAATTAAGACCACAGGAAAAAAATGTACAGAAAAGTAAAATTGTATGTTTATGACAACTTACCAGTTATTCACATCTTTGGATTATTTCTGTTTCCAATTTTTATGATATATCTGAAAATGTGATTATGAATTTCAGAGTTTTCCAAATGCTTCATGTATGCAACAAACCCCTTCTTATACCTTATATTTCAGGGTAAATTCTTGCTTTTGAATTTCCCTTTTTTTTCTGAGACATTTGTTTCATTTTCAGGAAATGGTATCTATTATCTGTTATCTAGTGGGTGTGGTTTTAAAGACTTAGTATAATAAGAATTATTTTGTTGCTGTTTTGTTTTGTTAATGATGCATTGCCAAAATCAGGCAGTTATTCATCTGGGTTGTTTGGATGTAGAAGAACTGTCTAGCTCTGCTCATGAAGAGAGAATAGTTCAAGATCTGGCCTCGAACCTGAGGGGGCTCTTGCTCCCATTTCAGATAACTTGCAGTACCACCCTGTGTTAGCCTCTCCTAATGACATATACGTTAAGATATTTGCAACCTATCCATATGTGACAGCTGTGCTAGAATGTGAGCCCCAGTTGGACCCACCACACTGAAGTGAAACCCAGTTACTACAACAGTTATATACGTTGGGTACAATCATCCAGAGAGGTACATCCAGAGAGGCTGGTGTGGTGTGGTGTGCCGAGGGGATTCAAATGGGCAATCACAGTTGGATAATGTCTGTGGAACCAGTAAATGATGTTTGGGTTTGGATCACTTAGGGAGAAAACTCAGGGGTACATGTAGGAGGGAACCCAGAGATATACGGGGGACCACAGGGGTATGTGTAGGGAGAACTACCTGGGTACATGTGGGAAGACCCCGGAACGGAACCAAAAAGACACCAGAGACCCCCATGGCCCCATCCTGGGCTGTGCACAACAAAGTGGAGATATCTGTGCTGATCTACAATGATGGTGCCATCTCTCAGAGCATGGGACAGAGGAATTGTGTGGCTCATAAAAATTACGTATAGCTGTGATTAAGATGTTTGGGTATCTGAGACCATTCAATCTCCACACTGAAGTTCAAATTGATCTTAAACCATGGCAGTCTTTGAGTCTAGGTTCTATTTTCCCGTAATCATTAAATGGGAAGATATCTTTTCATAAGACTTAAAAAAAATAGCAGAGTTAAAGAGCTGAGTAGAATAATATTACATGTAAGACACCAGAAAATGAGTCTAATTTTATAACGTTTGCACAATCCTGAAAACACACATATGAAAAGCTGAGCAATCAGCACAGTTTATCTCCATGTGACGTTTTCAAACGCTATTTATATTTCTCATGGGTCAGTCTTTTACAAAAATAGCTTTGTATGCTAGCTATCTGATGATCTGGCATTTGAAACCAATTCAATTTATATGTTAAATTTGATGTTAGGGGAAAACCAGTACACTTACCACTTTTTTGTTATGTAAGTCTGGTTGTCATATTAATTTGTCTGGAAACGTCTTTTTATTTTCCATGGGTACATCAAGGGATATAAAGTAACATAAATCATTCTGGCTCATCTACCACTGGGAATTACTGCTAAGGGTAAATTTTGGCCCAGCCAGTATATATCACAGAGATACATAAAAAAGAGCACTAGCAATGCCCTTAATCTTCCCTGGCAGCTATCTGCATCTCGTGGAGAAAGAGTGAGAGGTCAGTCACTGGAAGATGAACGGGACAGTAACTGAACCTAGCACTACCTTCCAATTTGCTGGCAAAGACGGGAGTTTTACTCAGCACCATGCTGGCACACATCCCTCTCTCCCTTCACCCCTCACTCCAATTTTCTGCAGGAAGCTGGGTAGGGTGTTGTGAGCACAATCCGTAACTGCAGTATGCCTCTTTCAGCAACACTGCTACCAGCTGCCTTATACCAGGGCTGTGGCTCTGCCCCAAATGCCATGGACATTGAGCAGTGAGTACGGCAGCTAATAGCTTGGGAAGATCCCCTCTGCTTAAAAAAAAAAAAAAAAAAAAAAAAAAGGGTGCTAAAACAGCTATATGTGATTAAAAATAATAATAACAATAATGGTAAAAGCTGGGTTTTATTGACACAAGCTGCTATCTCCATTGACCAAAGGAGAACTGCAGACACTTCTGCACTTCTGTTGCTTATAATACTGCACAGAAAAGATACCAATTTTCACAAGCCTAAAAGACATCCTATTGCCTAAAGCTACCTAAGATTGTCAAAACAGCTGTAGAAAAAAATGTGTCTTTCCACATTCAGCAGGGAAATCTCTCATTTTCTAGTTATAAGGATTAAAACGTTAATTTCTTGTGATGCTTTTTTAAAGTAACTTTGTTGCCACTGAGATTGTTGTGCTAACAATTTAAGTGAGAAGGAAACCCAAATTAATTTTAAATAAACAGGTATGTGACTGTTTAAAAAACAATAATAATAATAATAATAATAAGCCAAACTCCATTAAATGTAATTGTAATAATTTCCATTTCCTTTTTGCTACCGTTCTTCAACTAATTTAATTCTGATTTAATTTTGGAGTTACTCTGTTGTAATTCTATGTGTTAGAAAAACACAATTTTACCACCAAGGCTTGAATAAAAATAATTTTTGCAATGATGGTCTCTTTTTATGTTCTTCTTGTACAGATGAAAGAGAGAAGCAATGTACACCATTTGGAGAAAATACCATTTCATATCCTCCCAAATATCATGGATAACAGTCTGAAGATAGCAGGACTGCTCCTTGGCTGCAATGTTAATGAGTAAGGATGCTAGGGAGCTTCTGTAGCAGATTGCATATTCATACTCCTCATGGCAACACATAACACATAGCACTTGTATGTGAGCTTGTATGTCTGTTTTCATTTCCATAAAATATGCAGAGAATATTTAGAGTATTGTGGATTATATAAAACCTTACATGTTTCTGCACTATGACTTTCTCTGCTCTGTTTATGAAGTTTTTTGGCAGTTTTCTTGACATTTTTAGAGTGCTCCCAGTCATTTAGAACACACAAATTAATGATTTAACAGAGATTCACATCTTTTTCTTTTTTTGACTCCCATGTTTAATCACCGTAGTTAAAACTCCTAAGAAGTGAGCTCTGTTCACTTGTGGCGACCACATCCAGTGAAACCTATCTGCTCTTTGTCCCTGATATACTTTGTTTCTGAGATCTAGAACTCATATAGCAATTTAAAATTCTTAAAAGACAACAAAGAATTAATACATCCTGTGTTGTTTTTTTTATATACTTTTTGTTTGTTTGTTTTTCTGACTACTTTTGACAGGCATCATAATTCATATTGCTGTGTAAGCTGTTCTATCATATTCTACAACCCCTATTCATCATTCTGAAAATGTTCCCTGTGAGGAAAAAAGTAAGTAACCACAGTTTCTTTTCCATTTGCCAAGCATTGTCTCTTTAAATCCCTTTTATATTTTTCAGTCTTTGTATTTTAGAGGAAGTCATCAACTTGGATATACTATGAGAACACTAACAATGAACAGCCATGTGTACTCTTTATACCGCATGAGAATGAGAGCAGGACATTTTAATACTTATTCATACAATAATTTAATATGATATTGTTTAATATAGTTGTAAAATTATTTTAAGCATAACGTTGCCAAGCAAAATAAAACTTCAAGAACTTTAAATTGTTATCTTATTTACCTATATAATTTATAAGTGTCTTAAAGATCTGTAAAACACTGAAAAACTGTCTGTTTTGCAGAGAGATTTTATCTTGGCTAGATTTAAATCAGAATAAATACATCAAGTCAGTGATCAGTCATACTGAATTCAGTTACTCTTTTGCTAATTACATTTTATAATTTACTATAATAGGATGCGTTTGGGTTTCCAATCTCTCACAATTCCATGTAAAAGTAAAACAGGAAAATGTTAAGTGACAGCTCACACTTTCCCTGATGTTTAGTTATCAATTTTGCCACTCAGAAGCTGACAAAATGTCAATAATGAAAAAAAAAAAAAAAAAAAAGATAAATTTAAAATTACATCAGAATATATAAACTTCAGAGTCTTTGATTGAGATAGTCTTTGAAATCTTAATTCAGGCATTATTGTATTTTTTTTAGTTGCAGTATTATGTTTGCAGACACAAAGACAGCCTTGTATGGAGAACTTAATATTTTTTTCTTCTCCCCCCCCCACCCAAAAAAAAAAAATCTTTTGTATTGTTGTGTATTTGAATGTCTCTAATTTCATCATGTCAAAAGGAATTTGACATAACAGCTAGATCAGTGGCCTGAGAGTGAGGGATTCTAATTTAATATCACCTTCCATTTACAAGGTCTTCACCATGTCTGTGTCCCTGTTGGTAAGCCTGGGAGTAATGTGCTAAATATTGTTAGCAGTTGTTGCTTGATAGCTTGCTAGCACCAGCAATTGCAATTCCTTTTATGCTTCAGGCAAAGCCACTGCAGAGAAGAGGCCTGGATCTGTGTGTCCAAAGCATAATTATGTTCCCAGCTCTGTCCCATGTGGTCTTGTTGACACTGCTCCATCCTCATTAACTTCCTCTGTAACGGATATCTACCTTTTCTGCTTAGCAGGGCCCAAAATGAAAACTCCCATAATAGTCAGGGTCCTTCTGGCCTGGATAGCTGGCCACAGTACATGCTCTTTGGTCTCTCCATTCATTTATCTTCAGAAACAAGTATTTTGCTGGGGTAAGTAGCTTGAAGGGATAGATGAGGAAAACATTTTATTATACCTTCTGCTTAGTTAGCATCACATACATTCAGAAGGACTTAAAAATATAGTTGAAATAGATTGAAAATTAAGAGACAGTGGAACTCCTTTTTTCTGCCTATGGTAGAAATCAAGACTTTCTATGACTTGCAATATAAATATAACAAGAACAACATTTTCTACCTACAACAGAACTAATACTTAAATTCAGTATTACTTCTTGTATTGTTAGATCTGTTGGGAAAACTACTAGTTTGTAATTAAACTGATTCTAAGATGTAGCCAAATCTTTCTGATTAAAGCTGAACAAGAAATTTCCTAGAGTATTTAAAGTCGATGTGATGCAACAGCTACACAATGAAAGCTTCATCCCAAAAAGTTATAAAGTATCAAAACAACTAAAATGAAACACAATGGTAAAATGTAACAGGTAACCTAAAATGTGGGCATCATGAAAAATTTGCCTGTATATCAAACTACATACTGCCATATCATTTCAATACCAAAATGTACTGGTATTGTCTGATATTAGGTTCAGGTTAGTAATTGTAAAGTATTCTGAAACCTGGAGGTCATGTATTGAGTCAATTTCTAAATATTCCACATTATAGCAATACTGCATGTAAAATGTTCATTACAACATCTTAAATTAAGGTTACATTAATGTGTGGGTTTCCACAGTGAAGCTGTAATTTTGTTCTTCAATTTTAATCTACTTTGCTCATAGTACTTTGTGGGCAAGTCCTTCTTTCTTCCTTCCTCCCATTTACTTAAAAATGAGTCTGAGAATAGGTTTTCATTATTTGCTAGCTCTTAGGCTGATGTGTTTTTTAGTCTCTAGAAAAGCATAAAAGCTGAACTCCAGATACAGCTCTGTATCCATTTTATGTGTTTGGTTCAGCACTTCTAACAGAAAAATACTGAAGGTTGAAATGTTCATTATAACTCTTAAAACGGAATCCACAGATTAATTTTTACACCTTAGTGCAAATCTATTGTACTATAAATTAGAAATAGTTTATCTAGAATGCTTTTACAACCACAAATGATTTTAAATTAGTCTATTAAAAAATAATGATATAATCCAAAAGCCATTTAATTCCTACCAGTTTCATACCAAAATAATCTGTAAAATGAATGAATTTACAGATATTCAGCATTTTAATAACCAATCAACAGCTATTAAATATATCTGAGCTATATTTTAATGCACGTGTCTTGAATACAGACTAATCAAAGAGTTTAAACATGAAAAATAAATTATAGCTTTACTTCCTAACAGCAGGCTTACAGAAGAAACACTAAATACAAATATTTTGATAGTACATATACTGAATTACTCTTTGAAAATGAAATGATTTTTATTGACAAATTGTCATTTTTCATTTGAGACTCAATAAAAGTAGAGGCATCCTTTTTTTTTTTTTTTTTTTTTTTGTGTGTGTGTGTGTTGTCTGAAAGACTTTATATGTCTTAGATCTGAGATTATAAAGAGTAGCAGGAACAACAAATTCAATGTAAAGCTAAGGCCAAATAATATTTTTTTAAAAGAATCTTATTGTTACACTAGAATAGAGGAAAGTAAGACAGAAAGCACTTCTATGCATTACTGTAAGACAAGAAGCTTTTCACTCCTCGATTTAGTTTCAGAAATGTTAAGCACATTTTAATGACAATCACTGGAATGAGTGTAGATGAAGCATTCACAAACAGTCTGTCAGAGGTGGGAATCTTGAAGAAACAGCTTGATAATCAGCATGAAAATTTTAATGTGCAAGTTACAAGACAAGCGTAACAATGTTTTCATCTGGTAAATCCAATTTAGAAAGTTAAATTTCAGCAGCTAGTCAACGACTCCGAGGAAACAACAAAAGTTGATTTCCCCTTCCAGAGGTTTTGGGTGGCTTCTGGTTTTGTCTTTGTCTTTCATGGATTTTGCACTCAAGACACCCAGATAAATGTTTTCAATTTGATTTTTGAAGACAGCAAAGAAAAAGAGATAAAGACCTTACCCGTGTAACTTCAGGGCCTTCTAGGTTTGAAGAAATGAGTATTGTTAAAGTCAAATTAAACATCCAATGAGGAGAAGTTAGCAGTTCTTTTTACTTCACAGATCCTTGGAAAGCTTTAAGAGTTAGAGCTTCCTGCCAGTATAAGTCACTCCTGCTTTTAGTTTTGAAAACTCACAGTATGACACTGCTTACTCCGTGCTATTTTGGGTGCCCTGAGTAAAACTATGAACACAGGCACTTTTGTGCAAAACATCATAAGGCCTCTCTGATGTTCATTCAGAGTTCAGAATTAAAATGCAGAAGGCTTTAGCAAGCAAAATACAAGCTGATTTTCTTTTTCCTAGTGAAAAAATAAAGTACTCCCTGGCAAGTAACCAAGGTGGTGGGAAGGTAATTCATTTTGTCTGAGAGTATTTTGCAAGTGAAAGGGATATGCCCTCTGTTTAGAGATTAGTCAAGAAAACAAATGATCAATTTAGAGTAGTCAAAAAAGTTAGTAAAAGAGAGTTTCTGAAGTCCATTTTTTGCCCTTCAGGCTTTTTTTCCCCTTAAATAATTTAATTTCAAGAATCACGAAATCTTAATACTGAGGGGGAAAAATGCCAACGATATAGTTTTATGTCCTTTGTTATTTATTTTGAGAGAGTTATGAAATAAATCCTTTTATTTTTCTCACAGTTGTGTACAATTTTTATTCTAATAGCTACAGTATTTTTTTAACCAGCTGAAAATTATAATTAAAATAATATAATCATCATAAAAAAAAAAAAAAACACAAACTTCAAATTCATATAACTGGATTATAATTATTTCATAATAATTAAGTTTTATTTTAAGTAATTTTATGAAATTTTGAACAATAATTCATATACAGTTTATAAATTTCTTGTGTTCTCAAAAAGAAATTGAGGATATTTCGGAATAAACCAGAACTGTGGATTACAGTAGCACTTCTGTAGTGACTATGGAAGACAAAATTATGGTAAGATAATTTAGGTATTAATGCTACGCAAGTATTAGCTATACACTAAGAAGCTTTCTGAGAAGTCTGAAAAGGAAAAAAAAAAAAAGACATTTTGCCAGACTTAATATACCCTACTAATGTTAAAAATAAAAAATAATAGTAATAATAAAAACAAATAAACAAACAACAACAACAAAAAAAGACAAAATACACAAGAAAACCTTTTAAAACATTTTTAGATTTTTCCATTATGAAATTAGTAGCTTCAGGAATAAATGCTCCTTCAGTTGACAATTTTATTGGTCTTGAAGTTTTCTGCTTAAATCAGAAAATGTTGACTTCCTCAGAAAATTGGTCTCTCCTTTTTTCTGCTTCTTCACCCAGACTACAAAGTTTTAGCATCTATTCCTACGGGGAAATTGAGAAACTCTCATACATATTTTTATCACGTTTTTAACATAATTTTTCTGAAAAGGAAGGAAAATAAGTTCAGACGAGCTCTGCAGGTCTTGCTCAGACATTCAGGAATCTCCTGGCCAGAACACAAAATACAGTCGATGAGGAAATGTGATTCTTCAGCATATGTAATATTATGAGAAAACACCGCTAGGCAACGTTGCCAGGAGATAGAAGAGAAGCAAAGCAGAACATAGTCTTCAAAGGGAACGGTGCCAGATGATGGATATGTAAACTGGGGCACCTCAACTAGCACAGAATCACTGCTTGCTGTATTTATGTCTAAATTGTCAGGAGAAAACCTTTGGGTTAGAAATAAACAACAACAAAAACAAAACTCCACCGTTATATCACAGGCCTTAAAACTTGAAATGAATGGGTTTGAAGTAACAAAGGAAAACCATCCTTCCGTTATGTCCATCCTGACACAATTGGCAAGAGTTACAACCTATAGAAAAGTACTGTGTACAATTGTGTATACACAATTGAGTAGCTGGACTTTTTGTGAGATTTGCCAGTTATTTCTCAGTCTTTTGAGGATGACCTCCTGCTAACTACTTCCATCAAATTAATATAGCTCCTGTATCAGACCAGAAATTAGTCTGCAATTTATGAACTTGCAGACTAATCTGCAAACATTTCTGGCTTTAACAAATATGTAGAAAGCTACTTTTATTTTTCTCAAATTAGATCAAACATGATAAATAATGTTACACAGCATTAGGTTCTTTGAAAACCCTGTTCTAAGTAATAGTTATTTAATTATTTATAAAATTAAATGTCAAAAAATAAATATCAAAACAATCTGACAAAGATTCATATTTCTTTCTTGTGCTCTTAACTCGGGATTTATTTATTTTTTTTTACCTATTCTAGACAACACCTTGATTTCTGCTTCTAAAATTTAATGTTGGATTTGAGTGAAAAGAAAATTGACAGAATCTAAAATAATTTTTTCATGTCTGCATTTTTTTTTTTTTAATACGAATGTTTGGGGACAGATGCAGTATAGTAAAAATAGTTGAATTGTTGAATTTTATTTTCATTTCACAGTCTGACACCAACTCTGTACAGGGTAAGGTATAGCTTCTGGGGCAGAGGATGGAAAATGTGAAGGAGAACTTTGTATTTAGATTTGTGGGAACTGAAGAAACATAATTGGAATTCATTAATATATTGCCATTTATGACTTTTTTTTTTTTTTTCTTTACTGAGTTACTTGTCACTGACTTTCTAGGAATGCAGAAGAGGTTTCATTCTCCAGGACAAAATTAACTAGAAATAGATGAAAGAATGAATAAAAACATTGTTAATGGTAAACGAAATGTGCTCATTTACTGAGAATGCTGACTCCTGTCACAGGATGTAATGCAAGCAAGATGTGCCGTCTGAAAGGAATAGAAATGAGCAGTAGGAAGGAAAGCAAAACAGAAGCTTCTTGGAAGCATTTGCTGAAGAGATGAAGAGGCAAATTGTCCAGCATACGGGGGACTTTGATGGGGTATCCATAGAGCACAGCAGTAAGGGAAAAAGAAATAGGTTGTGTAGCCTGCACCTTAAAAAGGAAGTCACATAAGAAGTCAAATTCCCCAAACTATGAGGAAAAACTTCTCATCTGAGAAGAAAACACATACACATACACAATGTAGCAATCTCACGTGATAAACAGTCTCCACTTCTCTTTGTCTAGGCATCTGTTAACTACAGGCCAGCTTTTTTGATATTAGCATGGAAAGGAAATAATTTTGACTGTCACATATTGACAAAAACAATTACCATGTTAGCTCTTTCCTTGTCTCACAGACCATGGCATTTCCTGCAGAGAGGGATCTCAGCAATATGGTAGCTTTCAGCAGCCACTGTCACCTTAGCTGTTGTCACAGCTTCCCTCCAAGGTGTGTTAAAAGCTTAACAACATCTCACTCCACAGGGGACATCCATTGCTTGCTGACAGCAGAATTAGCAGTGCAATCAACATGAATGGGCAACCCAGTTGTGGTGGAATATGTGATGAGTTTTACATATCACCTGAGCAAAACTTTGATGGAGGTTTGGAAAAGTTGAGTGTACTTTAATTTATGTAAATAAATAAATAAATAAATAAATCATCATATGAATATTGGAGAGAAAATTCTGAATTCCAGTTAAATTATTTGGATTACTTTTTTTTTTTTCTTTTTTCATTATCTCTAATGTCATTAAAAAGAGGATTTTTATCTATCCAAAAACTGTAGTTTAAATTAGGTGATTGAGAGCAAAGATATTATAATAAAATTGCCATTAAAATGAAATGTTTAAGGAAAGTTTAAGGAAAATTTATTCTGTTTTCACTGAAACAAAATTAAAATTAGAGAAGAGGAATCCTGGGAACATAGCTTATTTTTAAAATAATAAGTAAAATTTTTTTTTTTTTAAAAAAAAAAAAAGAAAGAAAAGAAAAGAAAAGAAAAGAAAAATAAAGTAATAAAAATGAAAGGATTAAAAAGGGATCAATTTTCATTCAAGAAGATGAATGAGATCGTAGAAACCTGCCTTTTGAAACCTGCCTAATTGGACTCATCTCGAAGATTTCACCATCTTGAGTTCATTCAATGCTATAGGTAAACAGTTCTTTCCTTCCTTATTTTCCATTATGAGGAGAATTCAAAATACAGACAGATACTCTGGAAAGGGCAAAATGTTTTCCTGAAAAATCTTGGAAAGCCAAAAGGGAGGACAAATAAAACCTGGGGAGAAAAAAAAAAAAGAAAAGAGGAACAAAAAAAACAAAGGAACATATTTTTATTATTATTTATTTATTTATTTTTGGTTGTTTAATTAATCCTCTACTGTATCCATATAAGAAATTTACCCAACGCAAGGACTTTAAAGGCAATTCTGTGATGGGATTTCAGTTCTATCCAGCTGAGAGGGAATTTCTCTTATAAAACACAGAGAAGAAAATAGATAGTCTTTACACCTAAAGAAAAAAAAAAATATTTTTTTCTTTGAAGATATTTGTCTTTAGAAAGTGAAAAACTAATGAATAAATTGTATGTATATTAGTTTGTAAATGAATAAGAAGCCATGATTTTATCTACAAATAAAAGAAAGCTTTTTTTTTTTTTTTTTTTTTAAAAAAAAGAAAGCAGTTTAAAAAGCTTCAAATTCTGGAAAAAATTCAATGAAATTAGTTAGCATAAAGCTTATGAAGCTTTACTCCCTTCCCTTCCCTTCCCTTCCCTTCCCTTCCCTTCCCTTCCCTTCCCTTCCCTTCCCTTCCCTTCCCTTCCCTTCCCTTCCCTTCCCTTCCCTTCCCTTCCCTTCCCTTCCCTTCCCTTCTATTGTTGTGATAAAATGCATGTTGTATGGAAAATAACGTGCAAACAATTAACTATTCTTTCCTGTTTATATTCCCATCCCATGATAGAACCAATAAGAGCAAACTCAGAGCAGGAAAATCTCCAAGGTGATCCCCTGTAGGAATGGAACTCCCTTATTATTCTACACAGTTTATATATATATTGTTTCATCTTAAACAAAAATAGAGATATGGTCTCAGCTCTGTGTTACCTGAAGGCCTCTGACAGATTGTCAGATCCTAAGATCCTGAATTCAGCTAATTTCTTTAAGTAGGTGGTTCAGGTACTCCCACGCATCTCCTACAGAGATGATAACACCCACTATTAGATACGGGTCTTATAGACTGCAGGTCAGAATTCAGTTGTGAATTATAAAATATGTTGAAGAATAACAAGACATATATTTCTTCCCACATGGTTAGCTGTGTAAACCTCATATATCTCTTCACATATAAGAGCAATCTGCTATAAACGTTAAAAGGTTATTCTATCTCTGTGGCAGGTAGGCAGGTAAATATTTTTGTACCCATTCACTTGTAGAAAAATACAAAGCATGAAGGGAGAAGATATATTAGAAATGTTAACCACAACTCCATTAAGAAAATTAATATGAAGACCAAATCTATAGCTATGACTGATCAGCCTAGTGTTCTGCTCCATTATAATCTCTCAGGATAAGAATGGCTATAGAGATTAGTATAAGAACTAACCAGGTCAACCTAATTTGGAAAAGACATTTATACACACTTTTCCATGGCCAAAAATAACCCTGTTGGATTAGTTCAACAAAACTAAATTAAATATTCCATTTTCAGAAATGTCAGTGTTTTTTTAATTAATCCCTGTGACATTTTCATTCAAAAAATGAATGAAATTAAACAAAATGACATAAAATAAAATGAAGAACTCCTGTCTGAAGAATTTGAAAATGTTAATATTTCATCCTATGTCCGACCAGCTAAGCATAAATCATAGGTTTGAAGCCAATAGATTGAAAGACAATTGTGAAAAGAGTAAAGCCTTTAAGATGATCTGCTTGGTGAGGAAAAAATCCAGCTCTTGTCCTTGCTGCCTAGCAGAGCTGCTGATGAAGAAAGCAAAAGGACAAAATACTTTCTTTCTGTCCATGTGCACTAAGATTGTACAGGATGAGGTGCCTTCACTCTAAGCTCTTTAACCACCCTTCAACTCTACATTTTTTTGAGTGTCTAGGTATGGGACGGGAAAAACATAAGGCTTTCTTTTCCTTTTTTTTTTTTTTTGAAGCTCTCTGTTTTTCTAGAATGAATAGAATGAAAAGACTGTCCTGAGAAAAGGTCTTTCACTCAGCAAAAATGAAAATTAAAATAACCTTGCTTTGTTTGATATGTCTTTTAGGGGGCAGGGTAGGGTGGGTTAGAAATTCCCCTCTCTTTTTGTTTGTTATTCTAATTTGGGGTGCAGAAGGTGGGGAGTTGGAAAAAAAAAAAAAAAAGCTTTATTTTTTGCGACTTGTGTTTTGCATTGAGATTCAGAGGTAAACCTTTCACGTAAGAGGAGTTAAATTAGGCTTTACAGTTGTATTCTGGGGACAATAATCACAATAATCTAACCTCATCTGTTTTAATAATGACATAATCCTAGATTGTTTCTTTTGTTTTTCACCTAGAGGGAATATGGTTGTTTACAACTTATTCATACCAATCACAAATTGAAAGGATTTCTGGTTTTGCTGAATAATAGAAAAGAAAAAAAAAAAAAAAAAGAAAAAAAAAGTTTAGAGCATTTCACACTCTCATCTCCAAAAGTCGAACGAAAAGGGGTCAAATGAATTTCTTAGCTGAAACAATTCACTATGCATTCTGTAGTGTATCTGAACTCAGGTTTACAGTGTGATGTGTTTTGCTGTATTTCTCACTAATATCCACACAGACAGCCTCCTATTTAATATCTGTGTACAAATGTAAATATTAACAGCATGTTCTGTCTAAAAGCCAGCTTGACATTGCACTAAAATCAATGAAAACCCTAAAGCAAATGGCAGATCAGTTTATATGGGCTAAACTTCAGAATCCTGAGTTGTAGACTGTGTTCATAAACAATTTCAAATTCTATGTGGTGGTGGTGGTTGTTGTTGTTGTTTGGTTTGGTTATTTAAAAAAAATGCTATCATAACTGTTAAAAAGTTAGCATGGCATTATCTACAGATTTATAGCTAGTATAACATAAGTTCAACATACCTTTAAAAGGCAAAGACAGATCAGATGGTACTGAGTAACTGCTGTTTGTAAAATGCTCCTGTTTTATCTGTGAGCGGTATGGGCAGATGTAAGCTTCATTGACTACTGTGTAGTCTACACCAATTAGACCAGCTGAAGACCCTGACATGAATGTTACATGAGTGACAGCATAGAAATGTGTTGACCTCTAAGAGGCAGAGGCACAGTTCACCAACAATCAAGTACCTGCGTGATAAAATCTAAGGAGAAAAATCAACCTACTTACACTGAAGTATATTATAATAAAATAAAAGTATCCACAGAGTCTCTCGAAATCATCAGCTACTTATGTGTTTTACCATTTGGCACCAAGGATATCAGATGTTCATGTGAAATTATTTTTTATGAATATAGTTTTTTAGAGGGCTTTTTGCAGCGGAGAGAGAATATGTTTGTGTAGTCGGTAATGGTTTATCCAAAGAATAATGAAAATACAGTAAAAAATAAAGGTTAAGCTGTTCCTTTCTTTTTGTGGGGAAGGTTGTTTTTAGAAGGGAATGGAAAGTACACAGAAAAGCTACATAAAGATGGAGAAGTTATCTTGTGAGCAAGAATTACTGTTTTTTGGAAACTTTCTGCCAGCTACAGGAGGAGAGAAAAGAAAGGAACAACAACAACAAATAGAAGGAAACAGCCATACGCTACATTATGCAGAAATCTAGCCAAAATTAAATATGCTGTAGATGCAATAAGTAGGCTGGAGATAGAGGGTAGGGAAAAACTTGCTGTTATAAATTAAGAACAGCTAATTTGTCTTTCCAAGAATAAACCAGATGGAGAAACTGTGACTGGCTCATCTTGGACACTAGCCAGGCAGAAGACCAGCTTTTCTGGCAATCAGGAGAAGAGGAGAGCAATGCTGGAGCAGCATGGCAGAGTCTCAGTCAGATAAAGACATGGGAAGCCCAGGAGCAAGGTCAGTCCTGACATGGGTGCTGGCCAGCTTACCTGCAGCCAGATGAACAGCACATACAGCAGTCAGGCCACTGTCTTCAGGAGCAATTGCACCTCCCATACAAACTGCAGGGCTGTGAGCTTTTGCACAGGGAAGGAGACAGATAAGAGAAAGAATGATCATTGCCATTTGATGACTATGCTCTTTGGAAAGAGTTTGGGATTTCAGGAAGCTAAATCCAGCAAGGATGCAAAACAACACTTGAATTCTGTTCAGTACAAAATGCTGAAGCTTTTTCTCTTTTTGACCTGAACTAAATACCTTGCTTCCCAAAATGAAAAAGAAATATAATGTTATTTACTCCAGTTGCCCAATGTTTTCAAGATCACCAGTAGCATTTATCACCGGCCCAGTCTCAAATCCGACTGTTGTTTAGAGTACTTCAAAGTAGTATTCATATTATTATTGTTATTAGACTAATTAAATGTTTATTTTTTTATTTCACAAAAAGAAATATTTTTCACTTAAGATAAAGAGTCAAGCATAGCCTTCATTAGCACAGTGCTATAATTTACTGGTGTTACCATTCTTTTAATACCAGTATAACATAGAAATTATGTTTAAATTGTGGCTCCCAAATATATAAATTATATATATAATATTATAAATATTAAATATATAAATATATATATAAAGGGAAATAATATTAGACAAAACTTCTCACTCTGTTTTGTTTGCTTATATATGAATATTTTACAAGCTGTGAAAGTTAAACCTTTCTCTTCAATAGGAATGCCATGCTTGTCCAAATGTAGGTTTGAAACTGATGTGAACGTTTACACCATAAATCAGTGCACTATTTAGTGCGCTAGTGGAAACCTGAGATAGTAAGTCTATAAAGTGAGATGTAGAAATGTAATATATGTAGCTTCATTCACTGGTATCAATGCATCAAAAATAACAAAAAGGCAGGGCTTATAAGCTTAGGTACACATCTAACTTTGTGATTATATGCACTCTGGTAGGATTGATCCACTTTGAAATAAAACAATAAGGTTTGGAATACTGGTAATTATATTTCTTTATGAGTCCAGAGAAGGGCAACGAAGCTGGTGAAGGGTCTGGAGAACAAGTCTTACAAGGAGCGGCTGAGGGAGCTGGGGTTGTTCAGCCTGGAAAAGAGGAGGCTCAGGGGCAACCTTATAGCACTTTATAGTGATAAAGTTTACATGGCTGGAGTATGAAAGATCACTGAAACTAGTATGAAGAAGAATATTGATTTAGATCTTTGATATCATCAGTATTGACTGTATTTGTTCTGGAGAAAGTAGCAATTTCAAGATTTACAGCTCATTAGTTTAAACTATGTTACAGAAAACAAAGTGTAATGGCATATGATATGCTAAATTCTGCCTTAAAAATATGCTCCAGGCAGGATCTGAAGACAGTAATCTCAGTATAGTCACCTGCATGGCTCTATATTCATTAAAAAAAAAAAAAAAAAAAAAAAAAAAAAAAAAAAAAAAAACACCACTGTGCTGGAGTCTATCAAGACAATCAATTAATCAGTGGTTTATTGTCAATGACCTGTTGACTTGACTTTGGAAAAATTAAAGACTCAGTCTGTGATCCCATAAATTAACTTAAAGCATCTTTCAGGACCACCTTTTGAAAGCAAACAAGCTCAGTAGAGTGACGTCATTGCTTGTAATAAGCTGTAAGTTTTTTGTTGAGATAACCAGACATGCCTTGGGACTTATCAGATGATATTAGATGATTTTCCCAGTGGCCTGGGAAGAGTATAAGGGTGCCACCTGGATGTGCAGGGATGAGATCAAGAAAGCCAAGAACAGTCAGAGGTGAACTTGGAAAGGGATGCAAAGAATAAAAAGAAAGGTTTCTACATGTGCGTTAGCAAGAAAAGGAAGACTAAGGAGAGTGCACCCACTCTGATAAGCAAGATGGAAGAACTGGGGACAACAGATGTGGAGTAGGCTGAGGTACTCAATCATTTTTTGTCTCAGTCTTCACTTTCAGTCGCTCTTCCACAACTCTCAAGTCTGTCAAATCTCTGAACTTCAAGGAAGGGGTTGGGGAAACATAGTCCCTCTCACTACAAGCAAAGAGCAGTTTTGAGAATACATGATGAAACTGAATGGGTACAAGTCTACGTGCCCTGATGACAGGTATCCCGGGGTCCTAAAGGTTGTGGCTGATGTGGTTTTCAAGCCTCTCTCCATCATATTTGAAGAGTCCTGACAGTCAAAGTCCCCAGGGATTGGAGAAAGGAAAACATTGCTCCCATTTTTTAAAAAGTATAGAAAGGGGGACCAGGGAACTACAGACCTGTGAGCATCACCTCCGTCCCTAGGAAGATCATGGAACAGATCCTCCTTGAAGCTATGTTAAGTTATATGGAAGATGGGAAGGTGATTCAAGATAGCCAACATGGCTTCACCGAGGGAAAATCATGCCTGACCAATCTGGTGGCCTTCTATGAAGGAGTGACTATGTTAGTGGACAAGGGAAAAAGAACTGATGGCATCTACCTGGACTTATGTAACACTTTTGACACAGTCCCACACAACATCCTTGTCAATAAACTAGAGTTAGATCGATTTGAAGGATGGAACTGAAGGATTGATTTTCAGTGGATTGGCAATCTGGCCACATACTGAGTGTTGTGGTCAATGGCTTGTGGTTTAACATGGCCAGTAGCTAAGCACCACACAGCCATTTGCTCACCCTCCCCCTTCCCTCTCTGGGATGGGGAAAAGAATCAGAAAAAAAAAAAAGAAGGCTGTGGGTTGAGATAAAGACAGTTTATTAGGACGGAAAAGAAAGGAAAACAATAATAATAATGATAATAGTACTACTAATAATAGCATGTAGAAAACATGTGATGCACAATGCAATTGCTCACCACCCGCCGACCAATGCCCAGCCTATCCCTGAGCAGCTGGTCCCCCTACCCAGGCAAGACCCCCCACATTAATTGTTCATCATGACACCATATGGTATGGAATACCCCTTTGGCCAGTTTGGGTCAGCTGTCCTGGGTCCGTCCCCTCCCAGCTCCTGCTGCACCCCCAGCCTGCCCTCTTGCAGGACAGTGTGAGAAGCTGAAAAGTCCTTGGCTTAGGGTAAGCACCAATCTGCAACAATTAAAACATCAGTGTGTTATCAACATTCTTCTCATCCTAAATCCAAAGCATAGCATCCTACCAGCTACTAGGAGGAAAATTAACTCTATCCTAACCGAAACCAGGATATGGTTCAACATTCACGTGGAGATCAGTGACAAGTGGTGTCTCTCAGGGGTCTATCTTTGGCCCCCCAAGTTCAACGTGCTGTACCTGGGTCAGGGCAATCCCAGACATCAGTACAGACTAGGATATGAATGGTTTGAGAGCAGCCATGTGGAGAAGGACTTGGAGATACTGGTGAATGAAAAATTAGACATGATCCAGTAGTACATGCTTTCAGACCAGAAAACTATCATATTCTGTGCTGCATAAAAAGAAGTGTGGCCAACAGGTCAAGGGAGGTTGTTCTCCCCCTCTAGTCCACCTTTGTTAGACCCCAATTCATAGAATCATTGAATCATAAAATGGTTTGGATTGGAAGGGACCTTAAAGATCATCAAATTCCAGACCCCCTGCCATGCACAGGAACACCTTCCACTAGACCAGGTTGCCCAAAGACCCATCCAACCTGGCCTTGAACACTTCCAGGGAAGAGGCATCTACAGCTTCTCTGGGCAATGTATTCCAGTGCCTCACCACACTCCAGAGTAAATAATGTCTATGAATTTCATAGTAAAGAATTTCTATGAATTTCACTTGGAATACTGCAGTGCTGCCTCCCAGCTCTTGCCCCCCCAGCACAAGAAAGACATAGACCAGTTAGAGTGGGTCCAGAGGAGGGTCTCAAAAATGAACAGAGGGCTGGAGGCAGACTGAGAGAGCTGGGTTTGTTTAACCTAGAGAACAGAAGGATCCGTGAAGACCTTAATGCAGTCTTCAATAACTAAAGGGGGCTTATAAGACAGATGGAGAGAGAAAATTTGCAGGGTCCTGATAGGACAGGGGGTAATGGTTTCAAAGTGAAAGAAGGTAGACATAGATTAGACATAAGGAAGAAATTTTTTATTATGAGGGTACACTTCACCAAAGAAAATGGAAACATACTAGGAAATTTTAGCTTATTAATTCAAATAGTATATATTTTAAACTACAACCTCTAATGATTGTAACTGTAGTTATTATTTCATTAGACTGTTGAGACTTCAACTAGAGTAACACGTTATTGATTTTGTATATAAGGTGTTTTTGTTTCCCTGTGTTCATAATAAGATTTGGAAGTGGCAAATTCAGGGGAATCTAAGCAACCTACTCTGCAAATTGGAGGCACCAAATTGGTAGCACAAGTATATGTGTACCACAGTGTTTCAGAATTCAAAATTCTTTGTTTATCAGATGAGTTAATATTTGTCTTCTGGCATGAAGTTTTTTGATATTTTCAAGTGATAAATTTTAAATGCTTATTTTAAATGCTTCACAGAGGTGAAGAAGACTTTAAATGTCTCTGCTTATATCCATCCCTATTTGTGAGGTGATCATTCTTCTCAAGTAATGGACCAATGTTTTCTGTGCTCCTCCTTTTGCTGTTTGTATATTTTTAAAAGCCCTTTTTATTGTCTCCCACAGTACAGTCCATCTTCAACTCTACTTGACCTTTAGATGCACAAATCTTCTCCTTACAATGGTGAACAGCTACTCTGTCCCACCTATGTCCTCCCCTGTCACTTGACCTCACTTACTGTGGCCATACACTTTTTTTTCCATCTAATCTCTAGAAGAAGATCCTTGCTCATCCAAGCCAACCTTCTGTCCCACCTGTTTGACTTCTGACATTTTGGAATTGTCTGTTCAGGTGCGTTTAAAAGGTGTCACTTAAAAGGGACCAGCAATGATGAACCCCCTGCACATTCAAAAGCAGTTTCCCAGATGACCTGTCTAACTAGTTCCCTGTGAAGCTTCAAGTTTGCTCTCTCCATATCCAGGGTCAAAGTTTTGCTGGCAGTTTTCCTCCTGTCACTAAAGATTTTGAACTTGACTACTTCATGGTCACTATGATGAAGACTGCCACCAATCACCACTTCACCCATGAGACCCTCTGTGTTTTCAAGCAACAAATCTAGCAGGGTATCTTTTGTAGTCAGCTCCCTTAGTACTTGTTCCAAGAAGTTATTGTCACAGTGGTTTAGGAATCTCCTGGAGCTGTTTGTATCAAATGTGTGACATTCCCAGTTAACATCTGGCAAGTTGAAGTCACCCATAAGGACAAAGGTGGATGATTTAGAGGTATATCTTAATTTCTTAAAGAGTAATTAATCAGTGTCAACATCCTGTCTTGGTGGCCTATAGCAGACTCTCACAAAGACATCTGCTTTATTTACTTGTCCTTTAAAACTTACCCGGAGGCTCTCAACCATGTCATTGTCAACTGCAAGCTTCATACAGTTCAGCCCCCTTCCCTCCTCCACACCCCCCCCCCCCCCCCCCCCCCACGGTATAATACAGAATAAACTTTACTTTATTAATTTAGCAAAGTTTAAACTGATGATTACGAAAAAAAAACCTAAGTTTTCCAAAGTATGTAATTCAAAAAATGCATCATGTCAACTGATTGAAGTAAAAATTGTTATTTTCCCCTGGTTCATAAAACTTTCCTGAACCTACACAGTAGGAATATTAACAACATTCAAATATTAATTCTTATAAATAAATTCAGTAAATAAATACAGCTTTAAGTCTGGTAATGATATTTCCGGTGGAAGTTAGATGATTTTTTCCCTAACTGCCCAAAAATTCTATTATTAAACAAAACAAAACAAAACAGAAAAAACATTTAAACATTAAACATTTCTCTATCGGTTTGTCTGATTAAACATCTACAGTGGGTATGTAAAGTGTCAAACTATTTCAAAAAGGTAATCTTCAACAAAACCAGAAACAAAATGTACAAAATAATATCCTAATATACATCAAACAAGGTAGTGAGGCTTCCCCATCTTCTGTATTTAATGTTATATAACACAAAATTTGCATATTATAGCTTAATACATTTTTAAACATAAAATTTTACAACCACCCTTAAGATAAGCAATATATAAGGGAATGTAAAATTGTTTAACGTAATTTATGAGTATTAAAATTAACATTTCCAATTACAAAGCGTAGTATTTATTCTCTAGAGGTCAATGATATGACATTTCATTTTCAATCATATTTGACTTTCTAACCTTTGTGCTTCTAAGGCCAATGCATTGGCACAAACTAACTCACTCTTTAATGCTGCTTCTTTACCACTTGATTTTATTTCATAAATCCTTCAAACTAATAGAAAAATATATGCAGTCCTGATGTAATTCTCTTAAAATTAGGGGCACAGCTCAAGAAATAAATTAATTTTAATGTGTTACCCAGTAGGTTAATGATATTATTATTTTTTTTATAGTATGTGCAGTAATGTCTAGGAAACTCTAATAGCAGTTTGATTGCATTAGGCACTGAACATACAGAGTAAATAGTAAGTTTCTTCATCCCCCAAAATATGTAACTTAAATATTTCAATGAAAAATTAGATTTTCTTTTGTCCTTTAAATGGTTGAGTCTGATATCCATAAATAAATAAATAAATAAATAAATAAATAAAATAATAATAAAAAAAATCATTATTCTATTTGATCTGTTTATTTTAAGTATAATAAGGAATATACCAGAAAATGGATTCTTCTGTCAACAGTAATAAGAAAGCTTGCGAAAGTTTGTGTCCATACTAGAACACTTCCAGTGCAATGGTTTCACATGTGAATTGTCCTGTATCTGTGGGTTTGAAAAACTGGAGATTTTCAAAGGGAATATGTTTGTATAAGATTTGCATATTCTTCTCAGTGACTCAATTATATCAGAAACAGATAAAAAAAAAAGAAAAAAAAAAACAGTGCTGAAATCTCAGCTTTGGAGTCTTGCCATTCATGAATTGTAGCTATAAGTACAAAGAAAACCAGATGTTTAGAGTTCCCTGTATATTTTGAAGACACAAATTATGCATCTGTGTTTACTTTGTGTTCGGTACTTTGTTAATTCAGATGTCTTTCCATGTCTGTAAGGAAAAAATAAAACTTACATAGGCCTGTTACACACACAAAATACAAGTAGAAAAGTAAGACTTGCTTAGTCTAATAACTTAAGAAGACGTGTTGCTCTGTCAGATACTTTAAGGTGATCTTGTAAGAAGCACTCAGTGATATTCAGCTCTGAGTAGAAGAGTAGTTACTAGGAAGAGCAACAATATTACATACACAGTATGGATATGTCCCAATTCTATTACATCCAGAGACCTGTTCAGGTTTGTTTCTGTCTTTTTGCAAGCCTTGACAGAAAGTTGACTGTACAAGCCATTAATTTTAAGAACAATTCACTTCATCAGATTTATCCAGGTTGAGAGAAAGTGTAATTTGTTATAAGCTAAAAGTCAAGTATACTCTAAAACAAAATCAGCTACCTAGTAAAACAGAACGATATGAAATATAACTGGGTATTGAACTGGAGAGCTGAAAGAAGGTAATTATTTTTAAATATGGCACCAAATTAAGGAACAGTTGGTATTTGCAAAGAACAGATGTTAAAAATCGTTATCGTAACCACTGGCAATATTGTATCTTATAATAAGCAATATATTAACACAAAATAGTGTGGGAGCAAAAAGAAACCTATGGTAATAATACTCAGTTTTCAGAGAAAAAAAGCTATCTTGATTAATGTTAATTGATATATTAAAATGTAGTATATACCTTAAATCATCTTACAAAGGTATGTTTTCTCATTAACTGAGAAAAGAGAAATCAGCATCCTTTCATCAGAAAAGGAGCCTATGTGCCTAAATCAGTAAGAAAGTTCACCAAACCCTGAATAAAGACTGAAACATAAAGAAAAATGAGAGTGAAGCCTTATTGAGTGCTAAGTGGAAATGAGCTTCTCACATCTGCAGCTGAGCAAATGACAAACATCATTATTGTGAACATAAATATAACTATGTAAGTTATACACACATTTGAACAGTGCAAAAGTAGTACTCCCCAAAGGGGGATGTCACAGACTGCTGCTAGCCAACCAAGGAAAAGAACTACATTTCCTCATTTCCTATACCCTACTGTAAACATATTGTTTCAGAATCAATGGGCCATTCAACAGAGATGTCAAAGGAACAATATGAAAATGTAAACCAGCTGACTATCTAGCTCACAGTACAGTTAACTAATAATGAAATAGGAAGAAATTATGTGCCAGAAAACAAATACACAAAGGAAACCTCAACAAATAAATAAATAAATAAATAAACAGGAGTGGGGGCTGCTGTGGTAGGCGGAGAAGTTAAAAGATAGAATGCACCCTCAAATACACCGGGGTAGGTCCTTTTTTTTTTTTTTTATTATTTTTATTTTTATTTTTTATTTTTATTTTTTTATTGATTGGTTGGTTAGTTTTGGTTTTGGTTTTGGTTTTCCTAGAGTTAAGAGCTATCAGAAGTTGGCATACTCCATGACCATTGAGAAAGAACTTCCAAAGAACTTCTGAGAATGGAGAATGATCTGCCTTGATTCTCTCTTACTCTGCTGCTGTTTTTTAATTTTGTTTTTGTTTGTTTGTTGTTGTTTTTATAACAATATGTTTTTTTTTTTTTAAATGATATCTTTAGGTAGTATATGTTTTTTGTTGATGTTAATATCAATAATTTGAATACACAAATTAGGAAGACAGATAGATAAAAGGCCTGGGATTACAAGTTGCAAAACTACAAGCTTCTCTTTAGAACAAAACCAGAATAAAACCTAAAGTTGAACTTTTCCCAGTTTACATGGACAACCTCACCTAATAGTACTATTGTGAAAGGTTTTAGCCCATTTTTCTCAGGGTTTTAAAAAATTTTCTGCAGCCTGTTCTTGTCTTGATGGTCCCAGCTTCGTTTTCTAATATTACTGCTTATTATATTTTATGTGTTCCTTTCCTACTTTCTAATAACAAAATTGAATTTTCAAGGATAAAAAAAGACAGGAGGGGAAAGACTTACATAATGTAATTCATACGAAAGTGCTGTAAGTGGCTCATTTAGATATAGTTTTGACATATGGGCTAAATTAAACTTTAAATAGTGCAATACATCTTTTAATGCAAAAGAAAGAGTATAAATGGGACTCAATTAATGAGCGGAAAATGTAAAAGACATACTGGAAAAGCTTTAAATTGCTTACTAAAATAAACCAGCAAAATTAATAGATAATGACTCCTGTAGCTCACTGTCATGTCCTCTTAACCACAACATCAATCAGAAAAACAAAAAAAAACAAACAAAAAAAACTTGCTTACACCCACTTATTTTACTTATTTAAGTTGCATGGGTGAACACTCTGATGAGGATAATTGTATTTTTAAATTGCCAACACATAAGTAAATCAAAAAAAAAAAAAAAGTTTATTCTTCAACAACAAGGCATCTATCAAAAAACTCTTGAACCCTCAAGGTGAAGGGATGGATTCTGCAGATGGATGAGCGAAGTCAAAGCAGACAGCCCAGCCATGGGAGAGGGGAAAATGCAGAGAGGAAGGAAAGGAGCAAGTCTCTGTCACAAGTCACCAGTACTGGTTTTCTTCCCTAGGGCCTAGAAGGAGGGGCAAAAGGCAGCAATATACAAAACTTTGTGTTTAGCTGCAAAATGAAGAAGACAACAGAAGGCTTTATTTCCTTTCCTATAACTGTTAATGCAACTGCATATTACTGTCTTGTGGGATAATTCACTTCTGGCTTCAACAATTTTATTTCATGCTTACAGAGGAAAAACTGATGAGGTGTTGTGATTATTTATATTATGCATGAATGTTGTCTTTCTCAGAAACATCCCAAACTAATGTATATTTCTTCTCCACATGGTGTGAAAACTACACTTTATAGTTGCTACCTCATCCTTTATTAGTAAACCACCTTTTTATTTTCTCACATAAAAGCAGATGATTTCTGGTGTAGACAAATATGTAAAATGCAAAATATTAAGATCATTTACTTAACTCTTTGTTGGTTTTGACCTAATGGTACAAAGACTTTTTCTTGCTGCAACATTTTTAATTTCTTACAAGGCAATCTAACCAAACCTTCATCCAAGGCCCTATGACTTTTAGCACTGCCGTAGACTTAAAAATCCTTTTAAGTATTATTATTTATTTTATCTGGTTTCTGCTGTACTACAGTTCTATTTTTTTTATTATTTTTTTTTCTACTTTCATTCTTGATCACTGTCATAAACATGGTACTTTCTAATTGTTATTTTATGTCATTTACTATAATACTCTTTTCAAGGTTGCTAGTATGCCCTACAGAGTAGTTTCTCTGTGTCTTCAGATGTTTCCAACTTTTTTTTCCACATGAATTCTTTTTTAATTTTTGAAATGGTCATGCACTGATATTTTAAAGAGAGACAGGAGAAAAAAATAATATGTCGGATGAGGTAAAACACCCCAAATTCAGACTGAAAATTATGATCCAAAGGGTCCTTAGTTAACTATTCAGCAAATGACAGAGGAAGTCTCTATGGAGAGGAACTGTGGGCTCTGGCCTTCAAGAAGCTTCCAATGAAAATAACCACTAATATCTTCCTTCACTTTGTAAGCACTATCATTTAACTACTGTGGGCATTGCTGTTGTTTTTAAATGATGGTGCAATACTTCCACAGCAACAGTGGAGCAGATTTATAATTTCAGAAACAAGTACGATAAGTCTCTGCTGATATTCCTGGATACAGTGTCATATTGAGAAAGAACAAGCAGAAATTAAATTACTCACAATAAGCTTTCAGAAACAGACTTATTTGCCCATAGTCTTTCTATGTGCTGTGGTATCTATAGCTATAGCTATAGTAATAGGTATATTACCTATCTATATTTATACCTGTATTTTTTTCCCCTGTACCTTTTTCCGCAGAGGGAAGACTAAAGGACATTTAGGTATATTTGCTTTCTTACATCTGTACACATACACAGTCCTGAAACTTTCCAGCTGTAGTCTATCATAACCTGTTTAATTGTGTTATCTTGCTTTGGTCAGTTTAATAATTGCATATATAAAGCAAAGATACCTTTCTCTGTTTGTTCTGGATGCTATATGCAGCTAAATCTTATAAAAAATTAAGTTTGGTCATTCACACAATCTCAAGGATAAACAGTGCAATGATTTAGATATGAGTTGGCAGTGTGGCAAAATATGATTGAGAGCAATCACTGAATTGAGAGTCTAGAATGCAGAAGAGAAGTGAGCATTTTTTAATGAAATTAAAATATTACAATAAAGGAAACACTTCATGCGAATGAATAGAGATAGATAACAAACTTTACATCTGAACATTGTTAAACCGCCCAGGGAATAAGAATGTGTTATGAATAGGACAATCTTTCGAAAGAAATGATGAAAAGTTTATCATACAAAAAATTTTGAGAGAACTACACAGTTATTGTGGTATTTAACAAAGAAACAGTTAATCATGACAGGAGAGTATATTAAAATATATGAAAAAAATAATAATGTTTTAAAATCTGCTAATAATGAAGGTGAAAAGAAAAGATACACATGAAATAACAGGAAGGATATACATGAAATAACAGTATTCAAAGTGATCATTGTGGATAGTACTAAAAAATAATGGGCTTCACTCTAAGGAAGAAAGTATGAGATTAGATATCAGAAAAAAATATACATTCATTTTTTACCATCATGGAGAATACTTAAGTGCTGTTTCTTGTCTTTAAAACAATAGGCATTGGAGCAGAAGTGTTTTAGGTAGGTTGCAATTTGATGCAACAAGAAAAAGTCTGAGAGTGATAGAGGTCTAGACATAAAATGGAAGCTATGTTATACCTTATGGTTTTTAGAACAGGTTATTCAAACATCTGCCAGTGATGTTTTAAATTCATTTGACTCTGTCTTTGGGCAAAGGAGTGATCTAATAACATGTTAAGGTCCATCCCAGTCTCATTTCCTATAATTACAGGATGCTGGGATATGAGGTCATGTTAACATCGTATCTTTTAATATCAGAAGGCTGCCGAACAATTTGTTTCAAAAATCAGTTTTCAAAAACATATTTGTCTCCAGACAATATTTCTATCTGTTATCTTATTGTCCACCACTTAAACATTTAAAGATTGATTTACACTAACTGGATGAAGATTTTTTCTGTTTTCAATAGTTTTTAAACTACTGAAATAATGAATAAAGCACAGAAACACTTTTTTTTTTTAAAAAAAACTTTATCTCTCTATCATTGTCTGATATCTTTTAAATCTTTTTATGCCATTAGTTTCAGAATGTGGTGGGTTTTTTTATTTTGTTTTGTTTTGTTTTTCCCCATTCCTATTCTTGTCCCTTTGTAAGCTCTCATCAACATCAGATAGCCTGACATCAAAAGTAAGAAGGACAGTGATTTTGATTTGAACTAGTGACTATAGTATCTGAATCTCATTTAAAAACCCACTCCTATTCTGAGTTGATTATAATATCTTTACAAAACATAATGCTTTCTGCCCTTCTAGATCATGAATATGGTCTAACAAGGGCTGACTTCCACATCTAACCTCCGTTTTGAAAACCTGTGATATAGAAAAAACAATAGTTTTTCTTCCTTTAGAGAATTTATTTCATTTCTGGATTAGTATTAATTTAAAAACATTCCTGAGACTTCAGTCCCTGGTCAGATAGAAATTACAGTTTTAGGAACATGACAATGAATGTACCATCCACTTCACTTAATTCACAGAATTAAATAGCAATGTCAAATTAACTAAACAAAAGAAAAAGCTTAGAAATTTGTTTCACATATTCACATAAATACATGTATTTTTGCATTAAATATTTGAAAGCTGAGTACTGATGCCAGAGTGTGAGGTTTATTTGCAATATGCAGGTTTATCCATTTTAAATAAAAGAACTTGCACAACTCCCAGATGCTTTTTTTGCTTAAAAATAAATTGCTTATTCAGCTTATGGAATATTCTAAAGTGCTTTATATCAACCAAAGTTACTATCACATATATTTGAGTGATTTTTGGCTTTACCGAGGAACATTATTTATGTAATTCCAACAGATATATGACTCCTCTACAACACACTTTCATTAAGATTTAATAGGTTATTCCTAGTGAGTTAGCGTCTTTCGTTCTTTCAATTTTTTCCCCATACTATCTCTTGTTATTGCATAAAATCATACTTTAAGAAGTAATGCACCTCAGTGACATTTCGTAGTGGAGGATGGGTTTCTGAATTCTTAGCAGAGCAATACTTAAGAAAGAATGTCTTACAGATGTTGGAGTACTCTGTTTTTCATGTGGTAGTACAATAAGAAACATGACAGGGAAAGGAGGAGGGACCTTGAAGTCGTAAGAAATGAAACCTTGGGGGAAAAAAGTTGAGTGACCTTCCTCTGTCATATGCATGGCATAGTCCCAGATCAATGATCAGTTCTAGCAGGACATAGGCAATTGCCTGAGTGACCCCAACTTGCAATTTCTGGTGGGTATCAGTTAGTGCTGTAAAGAAGAGCTGGACTGGTAATAAATAGAAGGGAATGGAAGGGAGAAAAGACAGAAGACGTTTTGATACAAATTTCCAAACAGTATGAATCCTTAGAGAAGGACTGATGGCCCAGCACATGCTATATCTGCTGAGTTTACTTTGTGTATATGTGTGTATATGTAATTTCATGAAGGTCTCATGCTGAAAACTGTATTTTACTTTTATGTATGGCTTCCCATGTTTTCTGAATTGTAATAAAAAGAATTATTATGATGAAAGAATGGCTGAATTCAGCACTTACGTGTCTAACACATAAGTCAAGCAAAAAAAAAAAAAAAAAAGCTGAGCAATGCACAGCAATGATATGCAAAGAAAAGGAATCTTGCTTTGCTAATTGACTAAATATCACATCAAATACAAGATGAAAAAGTCAAGCTATTGTATTATGTGGTCGAGATATTATGTTTCTTTTGAACTCCAACATTCAGGGAGAGGAGTGAATTATTAACTTTGTCCTGAATTCCTTCATTGTTCAATCCATCAGCTGAGGTTTTGATCCAAACCAGAAACCTTGTAATTGACATACATATTATCTCCTTCCCATTTTAAAGCCAAAATGGCAACCAAAAACATCTCAAAACATGAATATTTAATTTCATCTTCTGTGTAAATTGAAAGGGAACACAAAATGGGTGATAAATATATAAGATAAATAAATATATATATAAATATATAAGATAAATAAAAAGATAAGCCATAAAGATGATAAACAGACCCCACATTTCTTCTATAATTCAAAATTTACTTCTCCCATGTTTACCTATATGAAGTCTCATGGTGCAAATCTGCAGAAGTTAATAGTCGCTGAAAAAACAGATTGTAATGCTAGAGATGGCTTCTAATGTTAAGATTCCAAAATCCTCTTTATTTGCAGTCCTCTTAAACTTTAAACTCAAATGTCTGTCTTGTTTTTCAGTCTCTTGAAAATGATGCATGGTATATATTATTTGAACATAAAGAAAAATTTCCCACTTGAACACCTTGTATTGTATAAAATGCTTATCCATGTAATTCTGCTTACTGAATATCATCATAAGACACTGTATATCCTTGTTGGGTTTCTTTTTGTTGTTGTTGTTTGGGATTGCTAAGCCACTATCCATCATATATGAGAAGCTGAGGCAGTCTTGTGAAGTTCACACTGACTGGAAGAGGGGAAACATCACCCCCATTTTTAAAAAGGGAAATAAAGGAAGACCCAGGAAACTACAGACCAGTCAGTCTCACCTTTGTGCCTGGCAAGATCATGGAGTGGATCCTCCTGGAAACTACGCTAAGGCACATGGAAAATAAGGAGGTGATTGGGACAGCCAACATGGTTTCACTAAGGGTAGATCATGCCTGAGAGATCTGGAGTAATGCTTTCAGGTCTGGTGCCCCCAGCACAAGAAGGACGTGAAAGTATTAGAACGAGTCCCGAGAAGGGCCATGAGGATGATCAGAGGTCTAGAGCACCTCTCCTATGCAGACAGGCTGAGAGAGTTGGGGTTGTTTAGCCTGGAGCAGAGAAGGGTCTGGGGAGATCTTATAGTGGTTTTCCAGTACCTGTGGGAGGTGTCCCTGCCCATGGTAGGGAAGTTTGAATTAGATGGTCTTTAAGGTCTCTTCCAACCCAAACCATTCTAGGATCTTATGTTTCTATGATTCTTAAGCAAATACAAGTCAGTGTGAACAAGGACTATAATTCAGTTCTAAAATGATCTTACTGGTGATTTGTACATTATATCTATGTCTGTCACTGGCTCTTCTCTCTAGTGGTTATTCCTTCTTTTTCTGTTCTCAGTGGATATAGGAAGCCCCACGTAGCACTGGGAGATGATGCCCTCTGCTGAACTGCATGTGTCTCTCCCGTAGGATGCTGAATAGTGCATCTGAGGCAGCTGGGGGGAAAGATCATAATCTATGTTCTCCCTGTGTTGCCAAGGGTACTCAAATTCACACCAAATAGACAAAGATTTTGAATGTTTTTCCTGTTTTTCTTTTAATGACCTTTACTCTGCTTGTGAGTACTAGTACTTACAACAGTATCCTTCTCTGTATTCGGTGTTGTAGCACAGCAATATTTAGACATATAAATAAGAGTTATGGAAATAAAGTAGCTGTCGAGACCTTGGAAATGTATGTGGATACATACACATGTAGATTCTCATATACATACACATATGCACACCTATTTACATCTATAATCAATACTTCCAGCCCTATTACTCCTTCCTGCAAACAGGAAAACAGAATTTCATGCAGATTTCAGATTTTTGACCAAACATCCATTAGCCAAAAGCATGATTTAAAGTCTAAGACACATGAATCACGTGGAAGTTGACTGCTTTTATCATGAATGTGAACTGTTGTGCAAGCAGGCACATGGCTGTATCCACTTTGATTCATTGATCTTTTTTGAAGATGTAAACCTATTTTTCCAAGACAAATGAAGTGATAAATGTAATAAACCTAAGCACTCATTTTAGGAAGAAAGGAAATGGTTTCAGTATTTTGCTGAAGAAGTAAAAGCCCCATAAGACACAGCTTTCACCTCCCCGAAAAGATAGACTCGAAAGACCAAAGGAAAAATAAAAAAAAAACTTTTTGCCTAAAAATGAATCAGCAACAAAGGTGCAAGGAAGGGGGATAGGGCCAGCATACTAGGGTGAAGGTTCATTCCACACACATCCCCAACTATTGTCGTTTCCCCCCACTCCCCAAGAAACACCCAGCAAACAGCGGCAGATGTCACCCTGACAGGGAAAGTGGCAAGTGGCCATCTCAGCTCTGTTTGTAACTTCTTTCACAAGAGTCAAGCTGCTTTTTCCACTCCATTCAGCATGTTTGTGAGTGCTTGATTTGTTCAGAAAACAAAAAAGGGCAGGAGCTCCAGAATTCAATAGAAGGTCAGAATGGCAATCTCTTTTGCCGGGTCGGGCTTCCTTTTATACCATGACATCTGGTGCCATTACCAGAACAAATTAGAGCAATTCAAACAGGGGAAAGAAGGCTTTCTGTTTTTCATGCAGCAGAGCTACAAATTTGAGGGCAGGCTCTGGGGCTCCCACCAACTCAGCATAGCAAGAGATTTGCTACACTTGTTTTACAGATTCTGACTGCAACAAATGTAATCAGTGATTAAATTAAAGATGTCCATCCTTCAGTACAGCCTCCACAAAAGGAAGAGAAGAAATAATTACACTGATGAGTTTGCACTTCATTTTCAGGCTGTTAAAGCACAAAGCATTACCATCTTAGAGGACTGTCCTTCAGAATGCATAGCATGGCTCCCCTTCCCCCATCTAGCATTTTAAAATCTGTGTCTAATGGAATTATCTTTTATTCTGTATTCCAAGAAATAATAATGCATATTTTGCTTACAGATGTGTAGCCTCTTTAGTCTATTTGCTACATTAATTCAGTTACTGATATTAAATATTTTTGAACATCTGTTCATTTTTATCTATATTGTTCATATTCTTCTTCATCTCCTCTTATACTTTAATAGAGCCAAATTCTTTCTACTGCCTACAGACAGGAGAGCTCCACAGTTAACACATCTTCTAGGTACCTTTGCTGCAGGCAAAAATGGGTCTTAAATGTGTAATCTCTACTTGTTAGTGGGACTCTGTTCAACAGCAAAACAATTTATTTTGTCAAATTGGACTGAATCTCACTTTCAGGGGACTTCTGCAGCTTTTATTGTTAAAATCTTTCCTCTGTAAGAATTCAATTTTCGTTTTGATTGCATAGGCTTGCTTTACAAAACATACCTTGCTGTGATCTATCATTGAAGCAGGAAAATGGGTCTTGATGAGGTTGAGAAAATTTGTATGTGCAATACCAGGATCTCTGCTCCATTAATAAGGAATATCAATGTCTCAGTATCTCAGACATTATGCAATATTAACTATTAACTCAGCATTTGTACAAATCTCCTGATCAGGAATAAAACTCATCTTCAGCATGAGACCCTATGCTGAGGCATGGCTCTGACCCCTTGCTTTTGTACTGATAGCCACTTTCACCTGTAGTATTGTTATATGGACTTTGAATCCATTGTACATTTTCACTCAAACTGCAGATTGTTTAACTGACTGTATCACTGCTTGACACTTACATATGCATAGATTTATGATAGGGAAATAAGTCTTTGAAAATAGATCTTTAAGAATACCATGGGTACCCTTTAGACAGAGATAAGACATTTGTTCATGGTTTTATATGGAAGAACTGCACTCAGTACAGATTGAGGATTGAAGTATTTAAGCATTGAATTCCAGTGACACTGTAAAATTAATCCATCACTAATAAAAGAGTAACTGTCCTGACTCTGCCAATAATAGCAACTTCTGTAATTTTTGCATTTTTTTATATCCTCATTGCAATTTATAGTTTTCCAGAATTGTGATCTCATGAAAATAACATGTTACTAACGTAGTTCATGGGGGCACGGTGCAAAGTTTCCACCCTCTGTGTACTAGCTCTTAACTGCTGGTGTTTACTCAATTACATCATCCACAGTCAGACATGATACTGTTTTGCCAACACAACCCTTGATACTCGAGGACATCCATCTTCAAAGAGTTCAATAGCATTTTTAAAAGCTTTTGGGATACTAGTAAATGTGTCCCCATCATCTAGATTGTTTGGGAAAAAAACAAATAAATAAAAAAAAAATCTTTCAGCACTGGTTATTCATAAGACTTAAAATACTGCTTTAAGATGGAGGCCTCACTATGGAGAGATTATTGCTTGTATAACCCATAATTTGAATCACTGTAACTTGTAACTAATTGTTGTTGTTCTGTTTTGTTTATTTATTTTTGTGGAGCCTGGCATAATTTCTAGAAAGATGAATGCAAGCCTGTCCTAGTGGAATTTAATTGTAAATCCTCTCACTTTATAGGAGAATTTTAGGTTCTGATCCATAAGAATTCAAGAGCTGATATTTGAGACCTAATTAACAGAGATTGCTTCTCTTTTGTTGTTTGTTTAAAAAGAATAATACAACAAACAAAAAAAAAACAAAAGGGAGCAAAGTTTAAACAATGCTTCAGGATTCATGTCAGGATAGTATCTTGCCATAATAAGTCACACTAAGCATGCACTTGCAAATACAGAGATCAAACCTGAATTTACCCAGGTATGATCTTTTTATCCATTCATCCAATGAAAACAGTCATACCATCAGGAGTAATTTACAAGCTCAAATATGGCTGCATTCAGCCATTGCCAACACAAGGGATTAGTATGATGACCCATCTCAATTATCATCTTTTTTTTTTTTTTTTTTTTCTTCAGAATTTGGCAGGCACTGATGTATTAATGCATTTTAAAAGGACACTATGGCTTCAGCTTGGTAAAACTCTTACCATGTTGAGGAGATTACATTATATTTAGTACAAGATTTACCATAACACCTCTATAATAACCAGAAGTCATAATTTCACATGATACTTAAAAGTAAATGCTATGACTTCTAATGGTCAACTCAGTCTAAGAAAAGCCATCTTAACACAGTGCATATTCATTTATTAACACATATCTTACCTCACTGAAAGTACTTGTAAAATCAGTTTAGGATAAGTGTCAACAGAAATGTAAGCAGCGTTTTAAGAGAGTTGCATTTCACAGAGCATATTTTTACCTAGAGGCATTTACTTGATTCCTGGAAATAATTAATGTCAGAGGGTCCTGAAGAGAGGAGCAAAACTACCTAGGGTCTTCTTCATGATAAATCATTACATGACTTTTGACAGTAACAACTTCTTTGGAGAAATGATGTTTTAGGGTACTTGATTTGCATATTTATTTCACATTATAAAAGACACTGATTTTACTTCTGCTACAAAGAACCCTACCACTTCCTGAATGTGCTGACAGAATGTGAATCATATTCAAGGTTGATAACACACTATTCTGTTAAAGATGCATGTCAACCAAGATAGCATTTTTATTTAGCTCTCCTCCCAGCTATTCCCCTTTAAACAGATGCCTTTTAAATGTTCTGTAATTAATGTGAAACTGGTCTGGTTAGGGCAGAGAAAGAGATTGTGACATGATTGATATCATCACCCTCTTTTCTATGGAGCTGAATCAAATTACCTGTGAAAAGTACTTTCTACTCTCTCTTTTTATAGCTTTCCACCTTCAGATATGAAGACAGTGAGCAGAAACTGTAATGTGGACCTAAAACAAAATGTCCTGACCATCAATATGCAGGATTGGCAACCTGAGTAGTTATTACGACCAGTGAACCAGAAATACAGTTCAGTAACTGAAACACACTCAGATGCTCATACTCAAATGCAGGAATTGAAAGGAATGAATTAATTTAATAAAATAAAATGATTTTGAATGAACTTTTATATTAATCTTCTACTCATTCTTACTACAGTAATGTAGATTTTACTGAGATATTGGATCAAAATACATTTTTAGACATATAAGTGCTCTCATTATTTTTTGCTAGATATATTTCTAAAAGTGTTTTCCAAGTTCTTGTTGCCATTATATACGCAGAGTGCATTTGTTCTCTCAGGGAAAACCAAAGCTATGTGCCTTCACATATGGAAATGTTTTTCTTATTCACTAGAGTGGGTAGCCAGGGTTACTGTAAAGGTAAAGGCAAAGGCTTGCAGAAAGGCAAGGTGGAAAAGTCTCAGGTCACCTGTTCAGGGGCAGGTCACTGTTCCATAGATTAGAAATAAATCTGCTCTCACCCTCAAGACTAGGAGAGTCAAGTCCTGTCTCTAGAAACACACCTGCCTGAATGGGATATTTTTTTCTACTGATTTGATGTAGACAATTACAATAATGGTTACTAAGCTGACTTTCACAGAAAAGAAAAAAAATATATTAAACTGTAGTTCTTTGTTCTGCATGTGCAAAGTAGCAGTCATACACTGTCCTCACAACAGTAGCCTAGCACAAAAACAGCCTAGTTTTGCAGTAGGCTTACAGCCAAACATTTTGAGCGGGCTAACAATAGAAAATGATTTCACAGGCACAGGGTCTGCCCTGAGCTCACCCAGAGGCTTGAAGTCATTCACGCAAGCTCTCTCTTCCACTTGGTCCTTTCCCCCTTGTGCCCTTCACTGACATCCAGAACACAAATTTTCTAGACAAAATCTGATGTTTATATGAAGCTATGACTTGCCTGCAGCTTACAGATTTTGAGTGTCTTTAAGTACTTATCTAAAACCTCACAATCAAAAATTGGCATTCTGAGACCTGATGTAATCAACACATTGTGCATTTGCCAAATGGGATAAAAAGATGGCAACTTCCTCAAAATGGACAAATTAATTTTATGTGCTCAAAGGCATACTAAATGTTAATGAGATTTAGACTTTGGATTTCAGGTGAATACAGCAGAAGTGTTTGGTGCTATAAAGAACCCCCCTAAAGTTTTAGCTCTCACCTGACAACACAGAAAGATGAAAGCAGTGGTCAGACAATATTTATTTCTCAGACCTGACCTGTGGGGTGTTACTGAAAGAGACTTTCTTTCCTTCCTCCAAGAAAAGTAATATGAAAATTAAAATTTCCCAGCTGTTAAAGCACTAGCCAAGGAAACTGGCACTTTATGTTCAAATGTATATATGTTGAATATATACTCAATACCTGGTAGAAACTGTCTCCATGTGTCACATAACCCTTCTTTCACCTCTCCCTAATACTGTGGGTACTGTGCACTGCCCAGCTGGAGTCATGGCCTCAAGGGAAAATTCTCATTGATTTCTTTGTGATACAGCCAGCTACTCGCTATGCTTGATGTGTTCAGATCTCTCAAGTATAAGGAGAACCCTTCCCCATCAAACAAACAAACAAAAAACAGGTAATGAAATATTTTTTCAAGATTAGCTATAAAATCCAAGAGGAACCTGATAAACGTTTTCTTAAAATCTTTGTTCTTTTTTCTCCTCTCCTCTCCTCTCCTCTCCTCTCCTCTCCTCTCCTCTCCTCGCATCTCCTCGCCTCTCCTCTCCTCTTCTCTTCTCTTCCCTTCTCTTCTCTGCTCTTCTCCCCTCGAGTCTCCTCTCCTCTTCTCTCCTCTCCTCTTCTCTCCTCTTCTCTTCTCTTTTCTCTTTTTTATAGTATCTCTAGCTTCACATCAGTGAGATCTTAATTTTAAGGGGCAGAAATGGATAGGTGATCTGGTGAATATAACTTGTTTTTCATCCCACAAGCTTTCTTCTTTTTCAAATTATCCATCATTGTTTTTGCATATTCATGTTTCCTTTTACACTTAATTTATAAGCATTTGTAAGGTAGTCCACAGATGTTATTTATAGCAACAGTTCATGTTAAGCCTTTGCAATGACTGTGAAACAAAAAGGTTGTGTTTTGCAGAAATTACTTGGTATGATGGCTATTTTCCACTGAATTTGGAACATCTAAATGCAGCTTAAGATACGCTGTCCCGGTATCCTCACTCATATTGAACACAATCAGAAAGGATCTGTGATGAACATATAGAGTGGAAGGTTCCAGCTGTGATAACTAGCTTTATGGACTGAGAGACATCACTGAAAGATGTGTAATCAGACCGGTGATATAATTCAGAGAAAAAGATTAAATTCCAAGGAGGGTGAGAAAGAAAAGGAAAAGAAGAAGAGAGATATGTGGATGTTCCTATTTACACCTGTATCATAAATATGCTGAAAAAAAATAATGTATATGTTTTAATTCTATTTACAAAGATAACATAAACTTGATTTGAATATACTTTATCTGAAAGTCTTGTTTAAAAATAGATTAAATTCTCTGTTATAGATGTGATAAACTAGGCATAAGAATGAAAAATATGCCATAGATCTAATTAAGCACCCTTTCTTCAACACCTCAGAACTGCTGTGAGAGGTTTTATAGACTTTCAATCCCATAAACTGAGAGCTTTCTGGTGCAGCATATGAATATGTTCTCTACCTGCCGCATGTGCATAAGATGTGAGCTTCCACCAGCAATTTTTATAGTCGTATCACAGCAAAGTGTCCAGGTCCACCATGTCTCGGAAATAAGGTGCCTTCCCCTTGCATATCCAGCAGCTCTGGCTGAAGATGAATTTCTTTCAGATTTACATTTCATGACTTCAGGAGCATGTGGCAGATACTATACATATTATACATACGGACACCGCTCATACTTGAAAACAAATTGCTGTCAGACTACATGAGAAGTAGCTGACAAAAACAATAAATAACAAAACACACTTCCCTGCCTTAGTGATCTCATTGCTCTGAGGTACTCTGGGATACTTCTGGTAGCATATTCTGATGTATCCTCTGCATTTCAAGGGTTCTTTAAAATCAAATATTTGTTTTACTTGTACCCTCTCTCTTGTTATGATTGGTTCTATAGTTAAAGAAGAGTAACATTCTAGCTCCTCTCTGCCTCAAGACCAAAATTTCCCAAATGCACAAAATCAATCACGTTCCTTTCCTTCATAAAGCTTGCTTTGTCGGTTTGTGAGTTTTGCCCTTTTTATCTTGTTTCTACAGTAATATGCATTTTTGCCATTCTGTGTCTTATAAATGTTCAGTTCTCAAGTTCTAGCCCTATAAAAAGCATATTTCCTCTAAGACAGATATTGGGATAATCTGTTTGAGAGCAAACTGACTCCCAGGGGCGTTACCATTGCCTGTGGAAAACACAAGCATGTTGACCTCTTTGTTCTTTGTCCAAGAAAGATTTGTTTCAGCTCCTCTGTGCCAACAGGGGCTTCCACATTTGCTGAAACATTCAATGATGTATCATAAAATCCACCACCTGGAAAAGGAAACTTCATGCTAGAAATCAGACTCATTTTTTACACCGACAATAATTAAACATGGAAATCCTATAGTCGATGTTCTTTTGAACTCTGTCTCTGCAAGTCTTTAAATTAAGTCTAAGAAACTTTCTACAAAAAACCTTTTAACTCCACTAGATGTTATCTGTGCTCACATATTACAATAGTAGGTGACAATGTAAAGCTTTAAGATAAATATAAAAATTATGGGATAAAATCTGACACCTCTGCAATTCAAAAGATTAGATTAAGTGACCAAAAAAACCTCTCCAAAGGCTGGAAATTGATGACAGAATAAGAGCCTTGCCATCTCTTTTTAACCTGATCAGTTCTACCTTTGATGAAAACTGTAAAAGGGACTGCAGAAGAGGCCATACACACCATAAAAAAAAAAAAAAAAAAAAAAAAAAAAAAAAAAAAAAAAAAAACACTTTATTTGGATAGAATCCAAGCTGCTACTGAGATTGACCTTAAAGTAGCATTGCAACAAGAGTAATAACTGCAATGCTGAGATATCATTACTGAAAATATGGTATATGTAAGAAGGAACATTTTAAATTCATCCAGCTTTCTTTCCACTATTGATTTTAAGCTTGTCCTTTTTTTAGTTGTATAAATTTATTTTAGTCATGACTGACTTTTTAAGTTCCTGAATAGCTATTTCTTCCTTCAGGAAGACATAACAGTCTCCGATGTGTGTATGTGTGTGTGTGCTTGTGCCTAACAGAAGTCTCATGGAAGAGGAACTAGCAATGAAATTCCAGATAATACTACAAAGGGCTTTTTCCTTGTCCTTTATAAAATAAAAAAATTATGCTAGAGAAAATGCCTCTACGTTGGAAGAAAAGATCACTGTACTCAGCTGTACTCAGCTCCCCCATCACTGCTTTTCCTGGTCACTTTGGCAAAGTTGAGGGAACTTGTAAACTTTGACTTTTCTCTATACAAGGGATAGAGGATCCCATGAGAAGGACTCCAAAAAATCACTTAACTGCAGAAAATCTCTTGGGAACACAAACCTCCTTAAACACAAGGAAAGCAATTGTTAAAATGAATGTTTCCCTTCAGGTGAGTCAAATAAAAAATGATGGGATGTTCCTAATCTATATGATACAAATGATTAAACTTTAGGAAAAACATGGCAACTGGCAAATCAGTATCACAATGTTGGAGAAATTCTTTTTAGAAAGTGGAATGTAGATGGTTTGAAATCTAATTCTTGATTCTGAGATTGTTGCTTGTTGCTCAGATGCTCATTCTTCAACAGAAATTCCAAACACTGAAGCTCAAATAATGACACAAAGTATATTAGGACAATACTGTATACTCATGAGTTTTAAAACTGCAAGATATACCTATGCTGAGTTAGTATTATTATCAAGATTAAACAAGTAAAAGGGAAAAATCAGAGAGCAGTAGATACAGTGCTGTCAAAGGAGAATGCAAATCTGCTTCTTATATTACTAATTTATTTTGTATTCATGATTTAGAATTTATGGATAAGTATTTTTGTCACATCATCCATCACAGACTGTCACTAGAGGGGTGGAAGATAGAAAAATTAAAAACCTGCTTGTTACTGTAAACTAAAGAGCATGAACAGCATCCATCAAAGACAGATAGATAGAAGATAAAGAAGTGTTAACGAGAGCCAAGAGATCTGTTTTTCTTTCAAACGTTTATTAAAATGCTCTAAATGCAGATTTATTTTCTTTTGCTCGATATTTATTCTTATTTCTTTTGCTATGGATGGGAAACTGATAAATTAATTATAAAGGTTTGTAATTTTACTTTTGCTTTTATAAATACGTTTACATCTACTGCTGAAATGTTATTTTTTAACTTTGAATTAGCAGAAATGCATCCTATACCAACTGTTAAGAAAGATGATCTTTCTTTTTCATTGCTGAGAATGTCACAAGACAAGGAATCTATTATTAGTGGAGGACAGATACTGCATAAGGGAACTGATACAAAGCTAGTTGCTGCCAGTGGAAGTCTTTTAATTGATTCAGTAAGCTTTAGATCACGCTAGAGATCAACTCCCGTGTACCCTTAAACCATAAATATCTGAGCTTTTACTTACAAAGAAATACAGCAATTTACTTTTTAAGACATAGTCTGAATACCAGTCTATTTCCTAATTAGAGCTAATGCATCCATACCTGCAGATTATACAGTGTCAAAATATACACCAGAATCTGTGCTTGTCTTTATAATTGCAAGATGTAGCATTTATTACAGCCATGCTACTGGGCCTTAGACAGCAAGTGCAAGGAAATGGTGAGAATATGAAGACTGTACTCTGACATAATGCACAGTGGGAAACCTCTAACAAAGGCAACCCAGGTGTGAACAAAACAAA